>NC_045738.1:20937865-20939321 GCF_008692095.1 Etheostoma spectabile | reverse complement strand
AAGTTGCTAAAAGTTGCCAGATGATGTCATATGCTCATTTGCATATTGATTATGTCATTGCGTATCATTAGCATAAAACTTTGCGGTAGTGTCAGCTGCTCACAGTCCAAGGGGAGAGTGCTGTTGGCAGAAGTTTTATTTGAGCAGCATGCATGGGAATGAATTAGAATAGAATATATCTTGCTTTCCCCCTGATGGCCTGAAGTCACAACATTTTTTGCTAGTCACTTTTAGAATTAAAGTTGCAAACAGGGTCTGAAAAGTTGTTAAATTTAGAAAGAAAGTTGCCAAGTTGGTCAGACTGGCAAATTTACAAAATGTACTTTGGCTTGGGGGGCCTGTGCTTTTAAAAATATTTGTGTCCATCCTTGCAACTACTAATGCAGTTGTCACCCTACAGCTGGTTCTGACATTAGGTTCTATGAAGAAGTGTTTGACCCTTGACCCTCACCATATTTTTCTTGTTTTTTGTAATTTAACATTTTCCTTCCAAATTATTTATATATTAATAATTTTTCCTAAACTCCTTTTTCTTTCATCCTCGCCTTTTCCCTCTCTCAGTTTCTTAATTTGTTCAGTTTCTTTGTTTTTGTTGTATTATGCCTCTTTCACCATTGCAATGGCTCCCCTCTTCTGCTTCACAGCTTTTTCTTCTCTTCAAATCTCTCCCTTTTTTTTGAATAACAACCATCTCAATAGCAGTGGCCAAGGTTATTTGGCATCCTCCACAGAGCACATTTGTTTGTCCTTCTCTGCAACTGAAGAAGACACTCTGCTATTCTAATGGACTCCAGAAGCAACAGTCCTTTGAATTGATTTAAAAAGAAGGCCAGCAGAGACCGTCTTTCTCTCTTTCCTCTCTGCTTCTCTGCCTTTGTAGAAGCTGACAAAGGAGTCTCTCTGTGTTTGCAATGAGACCAGATGTACCCAGGCAGTAGACAGGATGCTAACCCCTGGAAGTCCTTATGTTCCTCCTGCTATAGGACATTAAAGCTACACTTTGCATGCTGGCAGCTCCAAATGGCAGTGTGAGGTAACACCCTGATCCTTTGTAAACATTGAGCATGTAAGGTGACACAAAAGTGCCCCTCACTGCAATGGCATAGGAAATTCCACTGGATGCATGTCTTTTTGCCAATGTCCGTCACCTTCTGCTTTCTTTGTGTTGTAATTTTAAACTCCGGTGGATTTATAAGGACTATGGTCAACTGCTCCTCAGATCTCTGCAGGGTAAATGTAAATGTGCTGTATTTATATAGCACTTTTCCAGTCTTAACAACTGCTCAAAGCGCTTTTACATCTACAGGAAACATTCACCATTCACACACATTCATACACTGTGGCCGGGGCTGCCGTACAAGGTGCCACCTGCTCATCAGGTAAACATTCATACACATTCACACTCCGATGCGCAGCGCCAGGGGAAACTCGGGGTTCAGTGTTTTGCCCAAGGACA
>NC_045738.1:20937744-20937855 GCF_008692095.1 Etheostoma spectabile | reverse complement strand
GACAATGACTGCAGGGGCGGGGATCGACCTTCCGACTGGCAGGCAACCGCTCTACCACTGAACCACAGCCACCCCAGCGGTAAATCCAGACAGCTAGCTAGACTATCTGTC
>NC_045738.1:20926069-20937734 GCF_008692095.1 Etheostoma spectabile | reverse complement strand
TTTCTGTTGCACAACTAAAACAACTTTTGAACACATACATATTCCACCTAAACAAGTTCCTTCCTGAAGCTATTTTGAAGCACTGTTGCTCCGCTCGGCATCGCCCAAGACAGTTGTGATTGTTTAAAGAAATACCACAAAACCAGAGTAAGTTTTTCCCCCATCCCAGAATGCTATGTGGACTAGCCAGACTGCAGCACTGTGGAGGAAGGTCTGTCAATGCAAACCTATTGGTTTCCATACCGTTACGTCACTGTTGGAAAATAAATCAGTTTTATGAATGTTATGGTTAAGGTCTGGTTAGGTTTAGGCACAAAATTTAGTGGTTTAGTAAAACATCATGGTTTGGAGAAAAATGACTACTTCCTTTAGGTAAGGGGAGCTTTGTCGCTATGCTTACAATGATAAACACATTAATTATATGGTTTGTTAAAGGATTAGTCTGCATCGACCCTAACATCCCGCACGTGATGTCCCTCACCTTTCGCTCTCTGGGTGTTGTACTTTTCAAACAACAACTAACTTCGTGCTAGCATGCCACACACTGACAATTGCAAGTTTTGATGACAATTTGGATCGTGCAACAAGGCCTGCTTGGAATAAAGAATCATTTACGGCATTTAACTGGGAGGCTTTAGGACCGATGGTAGAGGACTGCTATGGACCAAGTACAATCTGCAATACACTGGTAAGAGCAAATTACATTTAACCATGTATACAGCTAGTTTAAATAGCTCTTGCTTGTGTATTGTGTGAACAATTAACTTTATTTAATATTGTAGTATGCAGTGTTTTCTTTTGCAAGGTGCAAATGTTCCACCAAAACTTTGGGAAACTATTTTGCAGCGCCAACGTCACGTTCAAAAAGCTATGAAAAGTTACACACTGTAATTCGTAAGCATTAGCATTTTTTTTTTCTTCCATTTTCACTACATTGACAGCAGCTACATAAGAACGAGGCTGGCCACTTATGGAGGAGGTCGGGGTGGATGGGTGGGTATGCATACATACATACATACATGCAGGACATACATACAGGACTTTCAAGCCAAAGAGTGGAGGTCGGTCCCGGGGAAAAATACAGCCTTTCACCCAGGAAACGCATCATTTAATCCAAACCATGATCTAACTATTCATTTTGGTGCCTAATCTTAACTTTCATTGTGGTAAAACGCTCATATTTTGTGGACTAAATTTAACCGTAATGTCCACCAAAACGACTGGCAGCTTGCGGTGCTCTGTACCTGGCTCAAAGTCACCTATTTTCGGGGAACTGAACCACCACCTATTGCTGATAAAAAGGTCTGTAGAGGCTTAAATAACTAGTAACTGCCACTCAGTGTCATAGAGCTCATAGCCAGCCAGCATCCTGTGACCACCCGGTGTCGCCCACAGCCGGCAGTCTCCTAATTTCGTAGGATATTATACGTTTTGGTGTGCATACATTTTCATACAATATCATATGGACCCGTTCATGAGAATGCGTTGCTTTGTCACTTGAACACGAACAGATGTTTTTCACTTGATTTCACCGATGCTGTCGTTCTACTTGGGAAGTGTGTCGGTGTTCCATACCCAAAAGGAAATTGACTGCATTTCTACATACAAATATTGCAGCTCAAAATAAAAGTGGGTGGTGAAGTCTAAGTTTTTATTGATGTGATCTGTTGTCCAGTCTTGGATTGCATGGTGGACATACATAAAATACTTCTGGATAAGTTTACTCAGACAATGCACAGATCTTGTTGTAGACAATGATAGATGGTGTACCTTTTATTCACTATTATGTCCCTCAAGTCAATTGCCACCGAGCTGACAGCAGTCCAAAGCTAAAACCAAAAACTGACAAACACCAAAAAATATTTAGAATTTTTCATTGCACTCTCTCGGATTTAGTCATGTATTAAGAATAAGAAAAATTTCCCTGAACGTGTTACACAGATCTTGGCATCTAGAGGCATTGTAGACCTGAGACTCTATCTCAGTGGTAGGCATGCTTATATTCTAATTAGTACTCTCATACATGTCCCTCCTTTAATAACTCTACATTGTTTTCAAAGGATGAAACTATTCATATAACCTACTTAAAGCACATAATCAGCAGTAATTGCTAAATGAGTCATGCAGAGAAAAAGCACATGGAATAATCCCATGTTTAAAGGCATCATCATCATTTGGTCCATTAAGAATTATTTCTTTTCTCACTTCTCACATGCAGTATAATCCAGCTCAGTATTGAAGGCTTGACTTCTGCCAGCGGCTCAAAGTGCAGCCCTGTATGCCTCCTTCACACATTACTAAACAATCCAGAGTTTTATTGTGAGAGGAGTTGGAATATTTTCTCTGTGGCCAACAGGGGAAAAGAACATGATGATGAATCTTTATGTGCGAGAGATACGGCAGCATTTAGACACTTCTGTGGGTGTTCAATTCTCTATCTAATATTTTTATTATGAAGCTTCATTTCAAAACTCAAGTTATACAATTACAGTGCTTCTTTTTTACAGTATATAAACAAAGATAAGGAAAAAGATGAACCGGATCTTCTCAAGGTGTAGGGTATCCATCATCTCCCACGTGAGCCATAACTTTTTTAGACTAATGTTTTAGACTGTCTTTTTCTAGAATAAGACGATGCACTTTTTTTGCACTGAGAATTCCATATGCTAAGAAGCGCTGTTGAGACAATGTCAGTTATCTTGCTTCATCAGATATCCTGGATCTGGGGCATTTTAAATATTCAACTAAAGATATAACTCCAGTAACCTTTTATCTTGCATCAAACAACATAACTATGTAGCAAATTACCAAAATGTGTCACATTTTTCACACAGAGGAGAGAGCTCAGGCACAATTCTGTGTAGTCTCTCTATGGAAACATGTAGCCTATGTAGGATTTTAAATTACTTTAGACAGTAACATGCGTTTCTGGAGCATATGTGGATAAATGCTAAAGTTAACTCTAGTCCCACAAGTCATCTGTATGTCCATACCTAGCTCATTTCCCCAATCTGCTACAGTGTGTGATGAAGTGGGTTTGCTCACCACTTGTCCCATACAGGTCATTATCTATAGTATACCTTCTAGTTTATACAAGTGTATGTATGTATTTGTGTGAATGCTGTTGAATCAGCATTCACACAATTACTGAATTTCCTGACAGTGTTGACTGAATTCTGTGACATTGTATAATTTCCAATTATTCTCTAACATATCATCTGGTGTTTACGGACATTTCCGATGTTTTGTTGGAAGTTACAGCAACTAGAAGGGTCAAAGAATATACAACGCCATTGACAGGACACCAAATGACACGCTCTGTGTCCTTGATTAAAATTACAAATCACATTGGGTTTGAACATAGTTGGAAACATTTAATATAATGTACGTACACAACAATAACAAAATATATAACATTTTAATTTTAATCCAGAAATATTACATGTCCTATATTTAGGGGTTTCCAGCTTCGTTATGAAACACTGCATTTTAAAACAAATGCATAAAACAAATGTGCTGCCTGAAAACTGGCATTTGAATATTCTACATTAGACACAGAGCTACACCTAGCATAGTGTGGCACAAACAAAACAGCTTACAGGCATCAGCTTTTACCTCCCATAAAGACTATTACTGGTTCAATACTACTATGACACCAATGCGTGTTTAGTTGACTGACATTTTCTGTTGTATTTCAAATTTGAAGATAATAAATCATGTCACATAATAACAAAATTAATCAAAGACATCCAAAAGAAATCTAGTAAGAAAACGGGGTTGGGGTCTGGGTCATTTGGGACAAATGAAGTCTGAATTTTAGCGTTATAAGTTTGTTTTTGTATCATCTTCCTCTTACTAATTTTGTCCTAGTCAAATTCCATTTTAATCACAATAACCCAGTAATGGAACACACTTATCTACTTCCACTTAAATATCTTCCTCAGTGTCTGTTTATCAAATAATTTTGAACTATTCTGAGAAGCTGCTCATCAATATTTTTTAAATAAAAGAGAGATATGTTAATGAAGTAGCAAATACTGTACCTTTTAAACTCATGTCCCAGAATTATGGAAATTTACAACCCTGGTGTTCCACATGTGAATGCATACATCAATTTGGCATCATTGCTTAGAGGAGGATGGGGGGGTGTCGAGGATCCTGGCCGCATCTCCTGTTGCTCTTTTCCCTGTGCTTTCTTCTTTCGCATTCAACAACAAGCTCATTAAATTGCAAGCAAACTGACATTTCACCCTAACTTCTCCCTCTCTCACTTGTTTCGCATCATTAAGTGGCAGCGTCAGGCTCAAAGGTAGCTGGGCAAACTCTTTGAGAAAAATTGCGTGTGTTTTGATGAGCTTGTCACTCTCTCACCTCAAACATGCCTCATTAGTAGTTCAGTCGAAACACCTATTGGCACCCCCTCCACCCCTCCTCCCTCCCATTACACACACAAACACACACACACACACACACACACACACACACACACACACACCCCAGTTTCTCTTCTGTCTCTCTCTCGTCTCCCTCTCTGGGCCCCCTCCTGTTTTCAGCACTAATTAGCTGGCTTCTCCCTCTTCTGTGCTTCCCCAGTCACATCTCAAAGGGAGACGGATATGATTTTTCTTTAACCCAAAGGCCAACTTAATCAGCTGAATTAATGACTTTATTACCCGTTAGGCTCCGGGCCATGCAACACATTTCTCTCCAATGCCCAACGCGCCTCTCGCTATCTCTCTCCCGCTCCTTCTTTTACCCCCTGCAGGAATTTTTACATTTCAAAAATAGAAATAGACAAGCGAAAGAGAGGCAGCGAGACCAGGCGATGGGTGGCAGGAAGATACTATGATATATATATATATATATACATGTGCTGTATATACACAGATATGAAGTTACAGGTACACCCTAATGACTTCTTTAACAATTAGCTTCAAGTCGTTTATGTATAAGCAGTGTGTGTGGTGGGGGTTTCAGAAAAAGAAAAGAGTATTATCACCATATCTGGAGGTAAAACAAGGAATATGTGGTTCTGACAAGTTCTGTCACATCAGTAACCTCCATTCTGTTATTTAAATGTGTTTAATTAATTAGCACCAGTGTCTGTCAAAGATGGCAAATGGTAACCAGACACACACACACACACACACACACACACACCACACACACAACACACACACACACACACACACACACACACACACACACACAGTAGAACTCAACCTCTAAACATTACTTTTTTAATGGCTAAAATACGGTAATTAGTTGATACATCAGTGTCTGTCAGTAGATATATTACCACAATTGAAAAACACCACTGATATGAAGATGCACCATTAGTCTTCTCATTTACTTGACAAACTCTAACAGAGCCCAAGGCCTATACATTAAATTCATCAAGTGACAACTAAATAATGAGGTGGTTCTGCAACTAAGAGCTGGTCTTGAGTACTGGCATCTTACTGCTGTCACTGTAGGAAACCGTAGTGTGATACAACTGTGCTGTGTGTAGAGTCAAGGGTTTTGTCTGGATCACTACCAGAGATAAGGACCGTAAGCCTGTCCTGTGCACATGCATTCTTGTTGGGATGTGTACATTCTCATGCATGTTAACAGGACATCTCTAAGTTGTATCAGAAGAATGAGCTATACCACATTTAATAATCCTCAAAAAATGTGTGATGTTGTATGTGTTTTAGTATGCACAGTTTGAAGTCTCGCATTTCAGCCCCCTTTCTCAACATACTGAACACTGTGTTGAACGTTTGTGGCCTTGGCATTATCACCTTACCCTAATGCCTCTTATGGTCCATGGGTCAAATTTGGCCCGTTTTCAAAGTTCTTTAATACAGAAATATGAGTTTTGTTTTAACCAAATTGCTCAAAAACATATTATATATTTATTAAAAACATATATATATATATATTTTTTTTTTAATAGTTTCATATACTGTACCAGTCTGTGATTATCCACTCAACATCTTCTGATCTTAACTATTAGTCAAAATAGTTTATAATTTCTGCTTTTTTAAGAACTAAACTAGGTATAATTTCCTTTAAATGACATTGTTGACCATAATTTCCAAGAATAAGTGTAAAACTTGTGGTAACAAGTTGGTGTTAGTGTTACATTTATGTGACAAAAAGTTTTAAAAAGGTTTCAAAAGCATCTGGAAACAAATAGATTTTCGGAGACAACACAAGGGTTAAAGCTTGCCAGTGGCAATGGGTCAATCCTAAGCAGGATAAGCACATAAAAAGCTGGGTCCAGACTAGTTTAATGATAGCCAGACAGATTATTTTAGGAAGATGGAGGAATAAAGGACCGTCAATCCATAAAGAAGGCTTGTGAGATGGCTAGGGTGGCAGCGTTTGAAAAAAATGTCATATAAACGGTTTGCTAGATTGATTGTCTACACTTCAAAATGGAGAAAGTACCTAAGCTTTCTTTTCCTTAGAAGCTGTAAGATGTTCTGTGGAGAGACATATATAATGTGCTTGTGTTTTGTACATACACGTGTGTTTAATTTCTTTTAGATTCTTTTTTTAGGCCTTCTTTGACAGGAAAGCTGAAAACATGAAAAGGGAGCAAGAGGGGGGAATGACATGCAGCAAAGGGCCGCTGGTGGGAGTCAAACCCAGGACCGCTGCGCTGAAGAGTAAACCTCTATACATGGGCACCCGCTCAATCAAGTGAGCTATCCATGCGCCTGACATAGACATATGTTTATTTGGTTTACAGCTGTATGTTTTATTATTATTCAATGTAATTATGGTTATTATGTTAGTTTGTCTTAATTTTCCTTAAGTGAGTGGTGATGACGATTGGGGGTGTTCAGGGGGATGGGATGTTCATGTTGTAAATGTTGTGTTGTATACTGATTTAAAAAAAAATGTCAAAGAGCTTGCCGGTGGCTATTGGCCGTCCTCGCAAAGTTCTGTTCAAATTCTTGTGAAAACTGATGGACAGGAGCTACATGTTGTTATGCAAAACTTATAGTATAATATATAGGTTATGAATAGTGAGCACATAAGGCACAAACAATTTGACAACAAACAAACTTTACTAATTGAAATGCATTATTGAATGTTATATTTTTTACCTAGTCATACATTCAGATTGCACAGATCGACGGCTTGTCTTTAGTAGCCTGATAGCTGAAGGAATAAAATAATTTGCATGACAATTTGTTTTCCATGCAAGCACATAATAGCGGCGCCCTGACAGCATAACTAAAAATATCCTAGAAAACGCATGGTCAGGTTGAGTTTTTATGTTTTCAGCTTTCTGAACCACTTGTTTCTTCCACAGAGAGCCAGGGTCTTTCTGCTGCACTCCAGTATAATCTTGGAGCAGACCTTAATGTTATTCAGACAGTTTTTGTCCTCCACAGACAACCCATTCAACCAGCACACAAATGAAAACGATCAAAGACTCTTGATAAAAGTTTGATGAAAGTTATATTAAACTTTCTTGCAGACACCAACAGAGTTCAGCTTTCTTAGCAAATTAATTCTCTGCTGTCCCCGCTTGGCTGATACAGTCAGTGTTTTTGTTGAATTCCAGCTGTGAGTAAAACATTGTTCCCAGATATTTGTATTCTTGTACAATTTGTACATCTTTATCAGATATAGGGCGCCTGGGTAGAGCAGGGGGCCATACAACATAGAGAGATTTACTCCCCGACCCTGTGGCCCTTTGCTGCATGTCATTTCCCCTGTCTTTCACCTTTCATGTCTTCAGCTGTCCTATTAAATAAAGGCATAAAATGCCCCCCTCAAAAAAACTTCATCATGTATGATGCACGCTTCCTGTTCAACACCACATTTTCTGAAGTCAGTTATCAGTTCTTTAGTTTTTGCCACATTTATGTCAATAGTTATAGTTATTTAAACACTTGTTTTTAGTTATTTTTAACCAAGTTGTTAAAACAGTGGCAGGACTAAACCGGCATCCTAAAGGCGTTTTGGGACATCAGACAAAGGTGCAAACAAGAGAATTTACTCTCCAGTACAAAGAGATCCGAATCAGAAGAGATTTTACTGCCTCAATACGTACACTGGAATTTGCCTTGGAGAAAGGTGAACAAACAAATATAATAAACAATATGAAATATCATATATCAAATATATACATACAAAGTAGTTGTTCCATAAAAAAGGCTGAATGGGTTGAGTGCAAAATTTGCAAAGAATACATACATAGGCAAGGGATAGTGTAGTAATGAATACAACCCCGACAGGGTGATCAGGTCTGGCATCAGCCTGAAGGGGTCGCTCTACATTATCCCGCTTATTACAAGGCTACTTACCAAATAAATCAATAATTTGGCACAAAATATTTATTTATATAGGAGTTCATTGATTTAAATAAGATTGTATTGCTTCCGCTAAAGAAAATCAGCCGCTGCATGTTGACACACTTTTAAGTTTCCGTTAAACATGTTGCAATGTAGCTAAGCTAACTAATTAGCATTGTTCCCACGGCTGTTACTGCGTAGGGATTATAGACGGTATATAAAGATAGAGAGGTAGCGATAGATGCTCACCAGATCTGCTGTCATTGCTTGAATTGGAGGCATAGACTGTATATTTTAATTGATATTAATGGTCTATGATTGGAGGACAGAAGTTGCTTCACATTTCTCCACTTTTTGCAGCAGCTGATAAATTATCCGGACTTCTTTCAGCGGATTGATTGATAGCTGTCCTCCAGGGTGAACAGAACTTCATCCATGGCAACGGTGTGTTATACTTGGCAACAGTCTGTTTTAAAGATAATAACAGACCGCATTCTACATTAGAATTCAACCAAGCCATGTAATAAATACATGTAACACACACATACAAATTTGGTAAAAACTTTAGAGATATTTTTAAAATTCATATTTTTTTCAATTATTAACATTATTTATGTTGGTTGTTTTTTTTAACACAATGATTCCTTAATGTCAGTTCTTCTGACTGTGAGGCATAATAAACAACCATGCCACAGTAATACGCTAAAGTTGGCCGCAAGCTACAATATATTTCTCCCAATCAACACCATTAATACAGAAATGATAATGCAGTTACTGACAATACGGATGGAAAATTCTCATTTGCAGAGGAAGATGATTACACAGTATGTGTGAAAAATAAAGTGTTCGCACGATAATTCAAACAGAATCAGAAGATAATTTCCACCTGCAAGTTAATTCTATCTGTAACCAGATGATTACTCATTACCAAAACAAAGGCTGCAAATCCATTTAAAATGTTAAAATGGTCATTTAACATAATCGATTCTTTTCAAGTTCTTTCCTCTTACACATGATACTAGGTACTGGAGGTGGCCCTAACGCACAAATACACACGCACACACGTACCATTTATCACCACAACAGTTTATACAGAAATATATTTAATTTTAAACTCTCACCTGAATGCAAACACTGCACACCAGCAGCAGTGTTGAGGTGCAAGATGTGAGTGATGGTTTTGTTATTCTCGCTAGAAAACTAGCATCCCCTCTCTTCTCTTGCTGTTTTATAGTGTAGCTCCTGTCCCACGGGACTTATTAGTCAATTACACCTGAGCGCTGCTGTTTAATATGGGCTGAAAACATACCTGAGTTCCCAGCATCAAACACTTCCTTTGCTGTACATTTTTCCTGAGGTATACAGTAATAAGTTGAGTGGGGGTGTGCATGTGTGTTTGTGTGTGTGTGTGTGTGTGTGACATTCAGAAAAAGGGAGGAATTATTCATTAGCTCTCTATTTCGCTCTTTCAGCCTCCCTCCTGATCCGCGTGTTCAACAACTCTGGGGCGAATGCAGAATTGCAAATTAGCTCCCGGAAAAATCTAATTAATTGGCCATCCTCACAGGCTTCTTGTCAAAGTTTGGGGCTGACGTGTCAACGATTCCCCCAGAACTTCAAACAGCAATGTGCAACATGGCACCGAGCGGAAAAACAAAACAAAAGGAGCCAAGCAAAGCACTCCATAAAAAAATAAAACTACTCTCTGCGTGTCAATTAATAGAGAACTTCAATCAGGGCAAAACTTTCAGAGTTGACTTCTCCTAACCGCACAATGACTCACTCAACCAGGCAGCTGCCACTTGGCCTTCTCTGCAATTTCACAATCAGTCAGTCTCAAAATGGAAGTCAACATTCCTTTGTGGGGTTTCAGTGGCTCTCATACCACAATAATGGCTTTATTGGGGCTTCAAAAAAGTGAATGATATCTTGCAACATGAAATCATTTGTCATCCTTTAGCTCTCCCTACAGTGGGTGTTTTCATTATGATTGTTCCATTTTTGATGCATCTCTATTGATCAAATAAACACTCACTGATTATATCTTGCTCTATCAGGCAGTGAGGGCTGGAGTGGACCGGTGAAGTGACCACAATCATCTTATCCGATGTTTATTGTATTTAAAGATGCTCCAAGTAAGGTCTGTATTGCATGTCTCAGGATGAAACAAAAAGCTGCCAGCTGCATTCAGTGAGCCAACCGTTGTCTTAAGACGCCATCTAGTGCTGTGTTGTATGTATTACAAATGAATATACAGTCAGGTCCATAAATATTGGGACATCAACACAATTCCAATCTTTTTGGCTCAAACAGTGTAGTCGACGCCCGACGTGTTAGCCCGATCGACCCAACACGTGGTCCAGAGAGACTTCACCCACTACGCGTCCAACATGCATCTGGTGTGTCACTCCAAGTATATGTGCACCAGTCATGCCGATGATCAATACAAAGAGAGCCACACAACCCAGTTCCATTGGCAGCCATACAGGCCCACGCCATGCACTACCACCACACCATGCTTCACTGATGAGGTGGTATGCTTTGGATCATGAGCAGTTCCTTTCCTTCTCCACACTCTTCTCTTTCCATCACTCTGGTACAAGTTGATCTTGGTCTCATCTTTCCAAAGGATGTTGTTCCAGAACTGTGAAGGCTTTTTTAGATGTTGTTTGGTAAACTCTAATCTGGCCTTCCGGTTTTTGAGGCTTACCAATGTTTATATCTTGTGGTAAACCCTCTGTATTTACTGGTGAAGTCTTCTCTTGATTGTTGACTTTGACACACATACACCTACCTCCTGGAAGTGTTCTTGATCTGGCCAACTGTTGTGAAGGGTGTTTTTCTCACCAGGAAAGAATTCTTCGTCTCATCCACCAGTGGTTTTCCGTGGTCTTCTGGGTCTTTTGGTGTTGCTGAGCTCACCGGTGCGTTCTTTCTTTGAATTGTTCCAAACAGTTGATTTGGCCACACCTAATGTTTTAGCTATCTCTCTGATGGGTTTTTTTTTGATTTTTCAGCCTAATGATGGCTTGCTTCACTGATAGCGACAGCTCTTTAGATCTCATTTGAGATTTACAGCAACAGATTCCAAATGCAAATCAGCACTTTAAATGAACTGTGGACCTTTTATCTGCTCCTTGTAAATGGGATATGAGAGGAATACACCACACCTGGCCATGGAACAGCTGAGCAGCCAATTGTCCCATTACTTTTGGTCCCTTAAAAAGTGGCAGGCCCATATACAAACTGTTGTAATTCCTACACCGTTCATCTGATTTGGATGTAAATACCCTCAAATTAAAGCTGAAAGTCTGCAGATAAAGCACTCTTGTTTGTTTCATTTCAAATCCATTGTGGTGGTGATA
>NC_045738.1:20913966-20926044 GCF_008692095.1 Etheostoma spectabile | reverse complement strand
GTGTTATTCCCTCATTATCCCATTTACAAGGAGCAGATAAAAGGTCCACAGTTCATTTAAAGTCTGTTATTTGCATTTGGAATCTGTTGCTGTCAACTCTCAATATGAGATCTAAAGAGCTGTCGGATAGTTATTATTATTTTACTTATGGACATAGTGAAAATGGGTGGCTGGGTATATACATACTATGTATTATATGGGTATTATATTACAAGACACAATCAATTAAAAGTTTATTGAAGAGCTCGGAAATAGAGATGAGAATGATAAATAAATAATAAGTGGAACGTAAACAGGACTGATTAGAGCAGTAGCTAGTCCTGCTCTTTCTTGTTGGGCAGATCCAACCAGACATTGATATGCCGTTGTGATGTCACCGAGACGGCTGCGTTCTGGAGGGCCGCTAACGTACCTGAATTGGCTGCAGCACGGGCAGCTTGGCACCAATCTGCGGTGGAGGTTGGAACTCCACCCCTTCAACCCCGGCATCCCAACACACCTGAGACCAATCAGGGCCTGCATGAGCTGCAGGCAGCTTAAAGCCCAGAGACACAGGTTGGTGAGGAGTGTTGTTGTTTGGATAGCAAGCTCAAGTTGTGCTCTCAGAGGATCTACAGAGGATCGAAGCGGCACTTTCAAGGGTGGAAGGATTGAAAAACTGGAAATACTTCACTGAAAAGACTGATACTTACCTGAAGCCTTGAGAGAGTTCTTACCGAACAGATAGGCCACGGGCGTGCGACGCTGCTAAAATGAAAGCTGAAGACCTGTTTTTCCAAAGAAAGATTTTCCCTGAGGGAATCGGTTTATGATTTTGTTTGAAGAGAGACATTGTTTAAGTTTGGATGTTGCAAGCAGCACCATTATCCTGAGTTACCTTTTTGAACTTGGCTTATCATTTTGTGTTAATTCCAAGAACACATATTTAAAAACCTTTGTTACACCTCTAACTTTGTGTCCTTGCACTGCGAATGTCCCGCCGATGCCGTGTAGCCTCTATGATAGTCACTATGGTGGAGGAAGCGGGTAGTTCAGACGCTAACAGTGCAGGTCAGAAAGGGACACCGACGTTTGAATCCGGTTTTCCGACTAGGCCCAAATTAAACCCCTCCCAAGAAAAAAGATGGAGGCCGTGTGGAACCCTGGTGGGCCGGCCAGGCAGCCCAGACGCAAGCGAACTGGCTCTCCTGGAGGAGCAAGGAGAGCCAACCTCCTGAAGGTGGAGGAACTACAATTGCAGAGACGTTTGGCTGTTTGAAGGACCGCCCATAAGCGAGGTGACTTTATATTAAGATGGGGGCCTCAGATGACGTTGAGGCGTATCTGTACCCTTTGAAGCCACAGCCCTAGGGAAGCGTGCCCAAGGTACAGTGGGTTGGACTGCTAGCCCCCTTTCTTTCGGGGGAGTCGCTGAATGCTGTCCGGGACCTGGCCTCCGACCGGCGACTGACTACGATGCACTAAAGGCGGAGATCCTCAGCAGAAGTGGACTCACCAAGTTCGGCATGGCCCAGCGGTTCCACAGCTGGATCTTTCAACCCAACCAGCCTCCTCGTGCCCAGATGCACGAACTTGTCCGGATCACGCGGAGATGGCTGGTACCGGAGAAGAGTACGGCAGCTGCAGTGTGGAGGCGTTGTGGTGGACAATCTTACGGGCCTGCCTTATGAGGCCCAACGATCATCAGCCAACAGGCCTTGACTACAGCGGACCGACTGTGGAAGCCGTGGAAAGATACCAAGCCACGACAGAGATGCTTCAGGCTTTCCGGAAGGGGCAAACAGAGTGCGTCCACAGCCACAGATGGGTGGAGGCTGTCCAACGAACCCCAAGGGACCCAACCCAGCCACTTTAGGAGCTGTCCAGGCTCCAGGGAGAGCCCGACCCCCCCGGCCCCAGGAAGAGGACTCCGGAGAGCAAAACGCGTCCAGTGTTACGTGTGGGGAAATGGGACACTCTCCTGCAGTGTGGGGAACCGGTGGATGAACCTATGCCCCGGCTGGGACCTCCAGCGCACCACCCACCCCTTTTTGCTCGCTCGTGGGAGTCATGGATGACGCCCGGGACCGACCCCCACCTGCCCGGTGACGGTGAATCACCATGATGTAGAAGCTCTGCTAGATTCCGGTAGCCGGACCACCGGTACACGGATCTGGTGGACCCATCGGGTCGGACTTCAGGGAAAGTCCCCTCCCTTACCTGTCCATGGAGACCAGAGACTACCCCACCACTGAACTCACAATGGACCACCACCAGGGGAACCGCCACACGACAGCGGGAGTGGTTGTCCCTACCGTTCCGGTCCTAATTGGACGAGACTGCCCGCCTTTCTCCCGCTGTGGAGGGGACACAGGAGAGACGGCCCGAGTACCCCGGAAGCGAGAGGCAGGAGCTACTCGGAGAGAACGCAAACACAACCCTCAGAACCCCTCACCACCATCCGGTGTCTTCTTGCAGGGGATGGCAGTGCCAGGCTGTTCGGAATCTGGTCCAACACGGAGCAGAGAACATGGTCCCAGGAAGCGCTCCAAGCTCAGTGAGGAAAGACCCCAGGCACCCAGAGCTTCCCCCTCTCACAGGCCAGTATGGTACGCCAGTTACAAGATCCCACTCTTGCAAATGCCTTGAAGCATGGGCAGGTGATAGAGGGAGTGGTACTAGGGATAGGACAAGCCCTACCGTACCCCATTTTGCAGTAAACCGGGGTTGGTGTATCAGGTGATACAGAAAGATGGCGAGGTGCAGGAACGCTCCTGTACCACAGCCCCACCGGACCACCGTGCTCAACCTAGCCCCCACCCCCCGCTAGGGGCCCACCTAGGGGTGGCGAAGACTAAGGAAAGGATCTTGCGAGCGCTTCTTTTGGCCAGGGGTGCACAAAGAGGATAGGAGAAATACTGTCGGAGTTGCCCTGAGTGCCAGAGGGTGGCACCAGCCCACATATAGAAACCCGCTCATTCCCTTACCCTTATCGAGGACCCCGTTCGAGAGGATAGGACTGGGCCGATCGTGGACCCTTACGAAGAGTGCCAGGGGACATCAGTACATTCTGGTCATCCTGGAACTATGCAACCCGATATCCTGAGGCCACTCCCGCTGAGGAAGGCTACGTCCAAACAGATTGCCAAGGAGCTATTCTTCTGCAACGAGTCTGGGCTCCCGAAGGAGATATTGACAGACCAAGGGGTCCATTCATGTCCAAGGTTATGAAAGAACTCTTTAACATCTCTGAAAATCAAGCAGCTGGAACGTCCGGTCTACCACCCCCAGACAGACGGGCTCGTCGAACGTTTTAACAAAACCTAAAATCCATGCTGCGGAAGGCGATCGGGGAAGCGGGCGCAACTGGGATCAGCTGCTACCGTACCTCCTGTTTGCGGTGAGAGAGGTGCCTCAGTCGTCTACTGGTTTTTCACCCTTTGAGCTCTTGCTATCTTACAGGCCCCGAGGGACTGCTGGGACATTGCCAAGGAGGCCTGGAGGAGCAACCGTGCCGCCAGCGGACCCTGATCGAGCATGTTGGGGCTATGAGAGAGAGAATGAAGGCTATCTATCCCATGATCGTAACACATGGAGGCTGCGCAACAGCACAGCAACCTCCTACAACAGATCTGCTCAACCCGAGAGTTTAAGCCCGGGGACCGAGTGCTGGTCCTGGTGCCACCGTGGAGTGCAAATTCCTGGCCACCTGGCAGGGGCCCTACGAGGTAATTGAACGGGTGGGAGACGTAAACTACAAGGTGAGGCAACCAGATAAAGAAGCCGGAGCAGATATATCTGTCAACCTTTTAAAACAGTGGCACCGCCAGGGAGGCGTTGTTCAGTTGTCTACCCCCCACAGAGGACCAAGGAACCAGGGAGAGAAGAGGTTTCAGGTGGGTCCAAGCCTGTCCCCGCATCAACGGCAGATGGCCTGAGTTGGGCACGCAACAGAGAGTGTCTTCTCCTCCAACTGGGCACACGGAGGTGGTTCAACATGAAATCCGCACCATGCCTCAAAACGGTGAACCGCGCCCTTACCGGTGCCGGAGGCTCGCAAGGCGGTTAACAGAGGAGTGTAAGGAAGATGCTGAAACTAGGGGTGACGAAGAGTCCAATAGTGCCTGGCAAGCCCCATCTGTTGGTTCCCAAGCCGGACGGCTCGGCACGGTTTTGCAATGACTTTCGGAAAGTAAATGAGGTGTATGAGTTTGATGCCTATCCCATGCCTAGGGTGGATGACTTAATAGATGTCATGGGACAGGCACTCTTCCTAACCACCCTGACCTCACCAAAGGATACTGGCAGGTCCCCTGACCCCGGCGTCAAGAAGACGGCCTTTGCCACGCCAGGGCTTAACCTACACCACCGGCTCCCGTTTGGTCTCCACGGAGCGCCGCTACTTCCAGCGGCTGATGATCGAGTCCTCGCTCCCCACAAAAAGTACGCAGCAGTATGTTGGACGATGTGTCATACAAGTCCGACTGGGCCAGTCCATTACCCGAGTACAGGCAGTGGTGGATTCGCTCAGGGAAGCAGGGCTCACGGCAAACCCGAGAAGTGCAGTGCTGGCCTTCAGTGAGACAAACTACCTGGGGTACACCATCGGCGGGGGTTGTCAAGCCTCAGGAAGGCCAAGTTAGGGCCATACAGGACTGGCCCCGGCCCATCACCAAGCAGGTGAGGTCGTTTTTGGGCTTAGCCGGCTATTATAGACGGTTTATAACGACTTTCTACCATTGCTGCACCTCTAACAGAGTTGACGACGAACCGCCACTCTCGATGGTGAGGTGGAATCCCGAGGCGGAAGCGGCCTTCATCGACCTGAAACAAGTTCGTGGTTCCGGTCCAATCCTGGTGGCGCCGACTTCGAGAAGGACTTCATTGCCAGGCGGATGCTTCGGAGGTGGGTCTGGGGGCTGTTCTTGCCAGGCGCATAACGGTGAGGAACATCCCGTTCTCTACCTCAGCAGGAAGCTACTGCCAAGGGAGAAGAACTATTCCACTTGGAGAAGGAGTGCCTCGCGGTACCTGGGCCCGGAATCCCTGCGGTTCTACCTCCTGGGACGACGGTTTACGGTGGTGTCCGACCATCCCCTCTACAGTGGATGGCCAGAACAGGGAGACTAACAGTTGTACCAGATGGTTTGAGCCTACAGGCGTTTAACTTCTCTGTTGTGCCAGGGCGGGCAAGAGCCACGGCAACGCGGATGCCCTTTCCCGGCGCGACGCCTTCTTCGCCTCCTTCACCCCGACGAGGACGTCGGTCTCGAGGGGGGGATGTGTGATGTCACGAGAGGTGCGTTCTGGAGGGCCGCTACGTACCCCTGAGATGGCTGCAGTCACGGGCAGCTTTGGCACATCTGCTGGTGGAGTTGGGAACTCACCCCCTCAAGCACCCGGCATCCCAACACACCTGAGACCAATCAGGGCCTGATGAGCTGAAGGGCAGCTTAAAGCCCAGAGACACAGTTGGTGAGGAGTGTTGTTTGGGAGACAAGCTCAAGTTGTGCTCTCAGAGATCTACAGAGGATCGAAGCGGCACTTCCATGGGAAGATTGAAAGCTGGAATACTTACCTGAAGACTGGAATACTTACCTGAAGACTGAGAGAGTTCTTACCGACATAGGCCACGGGCTGCGACGCTGTCTAAAAGTAAGGCTGAGACCTGTTTTTCAAGAAGAGATTTACCTGAGGGAATCAGGTTTAGATTTGGTTTGAAGAGACATTGTTTAAGTTTGGACTGTTGAAAGAACCATTATCCTGAGTTACCTTTTGAACTTGGCTTATCATTTTGTGTTAATCCCAGAACAATATTAAAAACCTTTGTTACACTCTAACTTTGTGTCCTTGCACTGCTGAACTGTCCCGCCGAGAGCCGTGTAGCCTCTCATGATATCACAACGTGCAGAGGACAGACTGGATGATGCTGAGTAGAAGTGGATCAGCAGCTCTTAGGGGTGTGAGCTTCCTGAGCTGGTGCAGGAAGTACAGCCTCTGCTGGGCCTTTTTGATGATGGTGTCAGTGTTGGACTCCCACTATAGGTCCTGGGATATAGTGGATCCCGAAACCTGAAGGATTCCACAGCAGACCAGGGCTGAGTAGGTGTGATGGGGGGAAGAGTGGGGGGGCTTCTCCTGAAGTTTACGATCATCTCCACAATTTTGATCGTGTTAAGCTCAAGGTTGTTCAGACCGCACCAGAGAGCCAATTGATCTACCTCCGTCTGTAGGCCGACTCATCACTGTCCCGGATGAGGTCGATGACCATTGTGTCGTCAGCAAACTTCAGGATTTAACAGATGGGTCTCCTGATGTGCAGTCATGGTGTAGAGAGAGAAGAGCAGTGGGGAGCGCACACACCCCTGGGGGCACCAGTACTAATTGTCTGTTGATGGATGTGATGTTCCTCGCCTCACCTGCTGACTCCTGTCGTTAGGAAGTTTGTGATCCCCTAACAGGTGGAGGCTGGCACAGTGAGCTGGGAGAGTTTGGTGCTGAGGATGTCCGGGTGATGGTGCTGAACCAAGCTGAAGTCCACGAACAGGATCCTTGCATATGCCCCTGGAGAGTCGAGGTGTTGCAGGACGTAATGCAGTCCCAACAGGCCTGTAGTCATTTAGCCCAGAGATGGGGGTTTTGTTAATGTTATAGGTTTCAAATGAAAAACCCTAATGTCACCCCAAATGGACTTACCATATCCAGAGAAAAAACAGTTCACCAACTGCTCCAAACAAGCGCTATTGTAAATGCTTGTATTTATATAGCGCTTTTCCAGTATTAACAACTGCTCAAAGCGCTTTTACATCTACAGGAAACATTCACCATTGACACACACTTCATACACTGTGGCCGGGCTGCCGTACAAGGTGCCACCTGCTCATCAGATCATTCATACACATTCACACTCCGATGCGCAGCACATGGGCAACTCGGGGTTCAGTGTCTTGCCCAAGGACACTTCGACAATGACTGCAGGGCGGGGATCGAACCACCAACCTTCCAATTGGCAGGCAACGCTCTACCACTGAGCCACAGCCCCCCGTAGTTTGTATTGTAATCCTTTACGTCTGTGACGATTGTGCGTCATTTTGTACACGTTATAATGCTCGCCTAGCTGCTAGCATGGCACGCCCTCATACTCTGCTTCTTATAGCTAGTAGACCTTACCTAAATACTGCGCATGTGCGGCCTCACTCTGTAGCTAAAACGGAGAGCTCAACACACAGGGTTAAAATAGGAGCTGCATCAATGTGCAGTATTTTACAACAAAAATATGGTGTTTTTTGAAAGTTAAACATGTAAACCTATTTTGGTACAACCTCTAAATATAATTAGGAACCTTAAAATGAGCATAATAGCACTTTAACATTATGTGAGATTTTCTGAGCAAAGTAGGAGACTCTTTGTGCTCTTTCTTCCAGGACCTGGAATTGGCCACAGTATGGGCCGACCACTGTCCTACCTGCTGTCCTCGGCACGGAGCCATGAGCTAGAGCGCTGCACTGGCGTCTCCTGTGGCAACGAGGAGTTCCAGGACGCAGTGAGGAGGGCGTGCCAGACGACACACCTTCAAAGGCTTCCCCATCCACTTTTTGCACCGCAATGCTCGTAGAGCCTTTGCAACCTGCCTCAGGTGAGCTAGTGGGTAGCGTGGTGAATGTGGTTATGGGTGTGGACTTAATGTTGGCAGTCATCTGTTCTATTGAGTGTCCCTGACTACTGCAGCAGAAAACTCAAAACAAAATCCCACTATTATATTCAGTCACAGCTCAGGTTTATTTAGTGGCATCTGTAAAGAGGTTAGTTATGGCTAGATTAGACAGGGCCCAAAGGTTCCTAAAATACAACTGACTTTGTTAATAAATGACTATAAAAGTACTGAAAAACCCGTTAGAAAAGATAATTTACCCCCATTCAGAGAGCAGTTTAAGGGATAGCGGTGAAAGAGCTGTTGGAAAATTTTGACAGACTGGAAACTAGTATGTTGCTGGATTGAAGCCCAAGGCAGCGCTGCAGTGGCAAATCACCATAACCTCCCTGCATTCAGACTAAACACAATGGAGTGGGGAACACAATGCTACACAATCAGCCAATTAAGTCATGTGTGCAGTATATCCAGTATTGCTTCTAGGTAAAAAGAATATTCCATTTGTATATTTGCACTTGTTCACTTATAAAGACTTTGCAGTACTTCATTTCCATGCTCTGTATCTCTTGTCACCTCTGTGCAGGTCCCGTTCTGTGAGGAGATGTCTGTTGTCGTGGCGACCATGTGAGGCTTGCGGTCCGTTTTCGTGTGTTTGTCTATCCTGAGAAGGCATGTGCAGTGTGGCTCATGTTTGCATGTAATACCGCTCTGTACTCTGACCATCGTACCCTAAAACTACAGCTTATGTTGCACTTGACCCGACAATATTTTATGTGTGCGGAAGGACACGCACACGGGCTGGATTCTTATAGATTTAAATTAAGTTGTACTCTGTGACATGTGCACAGACATAAATGTGGCTGTTGCTTTACTGTGATGTGTTAGGCCTTTATTTTGTTGTCAAGGAGACTCATTTGTACAGACGTTTACACTCAAAATTGTATTTATACATCTATTTTTGTAATAAATGGAACTTTTTTAATCTTACTGTGTCCTTTTTATTGGCCTCATTAAAGACATTTTCCAAGTATAAAATGAACAAGAATTCTTTCAATTTACATTAACTTTAACAACCTGTTTGGATAATTGTTGAGATAATTGCTTTGGCTCAGTTTTCACAAAATGCTCAAAATGCTAAAACAATATAAACACAACTGTATCAAACAGGTAAAAAAAAATCATGCAGAAGTTTTTTTCAGAGCATCACAACATGTACATGTTTTTTACTGACCTTTTAATTATTGCATTTTAAAATAGGCGGTCAATAACTTTAACTCACAACTGAAATTAATTTTAATTTTGTATTTTGGTCATAACCTGGCTTTTGGCCATGACAAAATCGGAAACAGACACAAAATGCCATAACTTATTATTTTAACAAGGATATAAACTGAAGAACTATTTTGGTTAGAGGTGTGTTAGACATTCGTAATGTTCACATGGATGTGTAGATAACATAGTGTAAGTTAAAGTAAAAGATAAGTACCCAGTGATCTAAAGAAAGCAAAAGAGTTGAAAAAAGAGCAAGACACTGGAATCTGGGGCTTCATAGACGGAATCACAGTGGCGTCGCTCTAAACACAAAATCATTCCCGGTTAGACAGATAGCTGTTGATTGAGTTGCGAAGATTGGTGACGTTGGCAAACTTGTTACTTTCTGTTGCCGTAACTGTAATGTTTGAAGTGCCCATATTATGAAAAATCACTTTTTCCGGAATTTGGAGTGTTATTTTGTGTCTCTGGTGCTTCCACACGCATACAACTTGAAAAAAAAAACTATCCTGGTGTTTTGAGTGAGATACGGATTTCTGATTGTCCTCTGTCTTCGGTCTCGGGTGAGCTGTTCAGTATCTGCACGGCTTTCTACGTTACTAGCCGAGATGAGGTGGCTAACCATAGCGCATGCTTGCTTGTTCTTAATGTCAAAACACTGCTAAACACACTAGTTCGCCATAATCTCCGAAAGAACTACTTCCATGTCCCTGTTCTGCAGGTATTCCACAAGTGCTCCTTGTTTAGAAGAAGTCTCCCAGCTTATCTGTCTCGTACTGTCCAAATATGAGAAAGAGTTATCTAGCTGATGTGATCTTACCTCGCTACTGCACATATGCACTCCCAACAAAGATATATAGAAGTTGTGGCTCACTCTGTAGCTAAAACAGAGACTTAAAACACAGGTGAAAACAGGATCTGCAGCAATGTGAAAAAAGGTTTATTGAAAATAAAACCAATTAAACCTATTCTGGTAAACCAGAATGTACAATTATGAACTGAAAATGCATAATAGGGCGCTTTAAAGTAGTATAGTGAAACACCGAGGTCTGTCCTGTTTGACCTTTCTGCTGCTTATTTTCTCTACTGTGTTGCTTTGCAAACATCTTTAGTTTATCCAGTTGTTCCTTTTCCCCATTTGCTCAGCGCAGCACGTTAAATTGTATTTACGGGGCTCAGAGTTTTCTACCGAGACGTCATTGTAAACAAACATTGTGGTTGGGTCTACAGCCTGTGGTTACTGGGCCCAGGAGATCTGGCTGAGGGACTGCAATCAGGCTCACAACAATACAGACAGAGCATTAGAGATGCAGCACACAAACAAAGCAGACTTATATACTAATATTGTAAAGTATATAATAATAAAGAGTTCTTATAGTAACCCTACATCTATATAAGACAAAATGCTAACTGACTGTTCTGTATCCTGATTTTCAAGGCATCAAACCTTAGATTTTTCAATCATCAATCAATCCACCGCACCTAATTTAAGGTGCCAGTTTCGAGGATAACTAATCATTTAAAATCAGTAATAGTGTAATAGTAGAAAAGGATTTAACATTATTATATTGTTATTATCATTTATGCTTATTTTGAATGCACACAACCTACAACAACATTTTTACAGTAATTTAAAGTAATCAAATTTATTTTCTTTTTTTCATTCTTTGCACTACTGCCGCAATTTAAATAGATTGCAGTGGTGCCGATGGACTCAGCAATTATTTTGGAGTGCTTCTCATTGCCAGGGTAATTTAAATAAGGAGAAAGACTATCTGTGTCATAGGAATAAGCTTTATATGAGGTGGTGTGTTCTGAGGACTGAACATGTGATTTACCGTTATGCATTTAAAGGGAATAGATAGCAAATCGATTCGGCTCTTTCCATTCCATTTAAAACTAAGCCAAAGCCACTGTAAGTTACAGTCAGGTCCATAAATATTGGGACATCAACACAATTCCAATCTTTTTGGCTCTATACACCACCACATGGATTTGAAATGAAAACAAATGTGCTTTATCTGCAGACTTTCAGCTTTAATTTGAGGGTATTTACATCCAAATCAGATGAACGGTGTAGGAATTCCAACAGTTTGTACATGTGCCTGCCACTTTTTAAGGGACCAAAGTAATGGGACAGATTAATAATCATAAATCAAACTTTCACTTTTTAGGACTTGGTTGCAAATCCTTTGCAGTCATTACAGCCTGAAGTCTGGAACGCATAGACATCACCAGACCTGGGTTTCATCCCTGGTGATGCTCTGCCAGGCCTCTACGCAACGGTCTTCAGTTCCTGCTTGTTCTTGGGGCATTTTCCCTTCAGTTTTGTCTTCAGCAAGTGAAATGCTGCTCAATCGGATTCAGGTCAGGTGATTGACTTGGCCATTGCATACTTCCACTCTTTCCCTTAAAAAACTCTTTGGTTGCTTTCGCAGTATGCTTGGGTCATTGTCCTCTGCACTGGTGAGCGCCGTCCAATGAGTTCTGAAGCATTGGCTGAATATGAGCGGATAATATTGCCCGAAACACTTCAGAATTCATCCTGCTGCTTTTGTCAGCAGTCACATCATCGATAAATACAAGAGAACCAGTTCCATTGGCAGCCATACATGCCCACGCCATGACACTACCACCACCATGCTTCACTGATGAGGTGGTATGCTTTGGATCATGAGCAGTTCCTTTCCTTCTCCACACTCTTCTCTTTCCATCACTCTGGTACAAGTTGATCTTGGTCTCATCTTTCCAAAGGATGTTGTTCCAGAACTGTGAAGGCTTTTTTAGATGTTGTTTGGTAAACTCTAATCTGGCCTTCCGGTTTTTGAGGCTTACCAATGGTTTATATCTTGTGGTAAACCCTCTGTATTTACTCTGGTGAAGTCTTCTCTTGATTGTTGACTTTGACACACATACACCTACCTCCTGGAGAGTGTTCTTGATCTGGCCAACTGTTGTGAAGGGTGTTTTCTTCACCAGGGAAAGAATTCTTCGGTCATCCACCACAGTGGTTTTCCGTGGTCTTCTGGGTCTTTTGGTGTTGCTGAGCTCACCGTGCGTTCTTTCTTTTTAAGAATGTTCCAAACAGTTGATTTGGCCACACCTAATGTTTTAGCTATCTCTCTGATGGGTTTGTTTGATTTTTCAGCCTAATGATGGCTTGCTTCACTGATGCG
>NC_045738.1:20905880-20913941 GCF_008692095.1 Etheostoma spectabile | reverse complement strand
GAGGTAGGTGTATGTGTGTCAAAGTCAACAATCAAGAGAAGACTTCACCAGAGTAAATACAGAGGGTTTACCACAAGATATAAACCATTGGTAAGCCTCAAAAACCGGAAGGCCAGATTAGAGTTTACCAAACAACATCTAAAAAAGCCTTCACAGTTCTGGAACAACATCCTTTGGAAAGATGAGACCAAGATCAACTTGTACCAGAGTGATGGAAAGAGAAGAGTGTGGAGAAGGCACCAGACGCTGGGTTCACCTGGTGATGCTCTGCCAGGCCTCACTGCAACGGTCTAGTTCCTGCTTGTTCTTGGGGCATTTTCCCCAGTTTTGTCTTCAGCAAGTGAAATGCATGCTCAATCGGATTCAGGTCAGGTGATTGACTTGGCCATTGCATAACATTCCACTTCTTTTCCTTAAAAAACTCTTTGGTTGCTTTCGCAGTATGCTTTGGGTCATTGTCCATCTGCACTGTGAAGCGCCGTCCAATGAGTTCTGAAGCATTTGGCTGAATTGAGCGGATATTGCCCGAAACACTTCAGAATTCATCCTGCTGCTTTTGTCAGCACACATCATCGAAATACAAGAGAACCAGTTCCATTGGCAGCCATACATGCCCACGCCATGACACTACCACCACCATGCTTCACTGATGAGGTGGTATGCTTTGGATCATGAGCAGTTCCTTTCTTCTCCACACTCTTCTCTTCCATCACTCTGGTACAAGTTGATCTTGGTCTCATTTCCAAAGGATGGGTTCCAGAACTGTGAAGGCTTTTTTAGATGTTGTTGGTAAACTCTAATCTGGCCTTCCGGTTTTGAGGCTTACCAATGGTTTATATCTTGTGGTAAACCCCTGTTTTACTCTGGTGAAGTCTTCTCTTGATTGACTTTGACACACATACACCTACTCCTGGAGAGTGTTCTTGATCTGGCCAACTGTTGTGAAGGGTGTTTTCTTCACCAGGGAAAGAATTCTGCGTCATCCACACAGTGGGTTCCGTGGTCTTCTGGGTCTTTTGGTGTTGCTGAGCTCACCGGTGCGTTCTTTCTTTTTAAGAATGTTCCAAACAGTTGATTGGCCACACCTAATGTTTTAGCTATCTCTCTGATGGGTTGTTTTGATTTTTCAGCCTAATGATGGCTTGCTTCACTGATAGCGACAGCTCTTTAGATCTCATATGAGAGTTGACAGCAACAGATTCCAAATGCAAATAACAGACTTTAAATGAACTGTGGACCTTTTATCTGCTCCTTGTAAATGGGATAATGAGGGAATAACACACACCTGGCCATGGAACAGCTGAGCAGCCAATTGTCCCATTACTTTTGGTCCCTTAAAAAGTGGCAGGCCCATATACAAACTGTTGTAATTCCTACACCGTTCATCTGATTTGGATGTAAATACCCTCAAATTAAAGCTGAAAGTCTGCAGATAAAGCACATCTTGTTTGTTTCATTTCAAATCCATTGTGGTGGTGTATAGAGCCAAAAAGATTGGAATTGTGTTGATGTCCCATATTTATGGACCTGACTGTATATTCATTTGTAATACATACAAAACAGCAAGATGGCGTCTTAAGACAACGGTTGGCTCACTGAATGCAGCTGGCAGCTTTTTGTTTCATCCTGAGACATGCAATACAGACCTTACTTGGAGCATCTTTAAATACAATAAACATCGGATAAGATGATTGTGGTCACTCACCGGTCCACTCCAGCCCTCACTGCGATAGAGCAAGATATAATCAGTGAGTGTTTATTTGATCAATAGAGGCATCAAAAATGGAACCTCATAATGAAAACACCCACTGTAGGGAGAGCTAAAGGATGACAATGATTTCATGTTGCAAGATATCATCACTTTTTTGAAGCCCCAATAAAGCATTATGTGGGTATGAGAGCCACTGAAACCCCACAAAGGAATGTTGACTCATTTTGAGACTGACTGAGTGTAATTGCAGAGAAGGCCAAGTGGCAGCTGCTGGTTGAGTGAATCATTGTGCGGTTAGGAGAAGTCAACTCTGAAAGTTTTGCCCTGATTGAAGTTCTCATTAATTGACACGCACGAGAGTAGTTTTATTTTTTTATGAGTGCTTGCTTGGCTCCTTTGTTTTTTTTCCGCTCGGTGCCATGTTGCACATTGCTGTTTGAGTTGGGGGAATCGTTGACACGTCAGCCCAAACTTTGACAGAAGCCTGTGAGGATGGCCAATTAATTAGATTTTTCGGGAGCTAATTTGCAATCTGCATTCGCCCAGAGTTGTTGAACACGCGGATCAGGAGGGAGGCTGAAAGAGCGAAATAGAGAGCTAATGAATATTCCTCCCTTTTTGAATGTCACAACACACACACACACACAAACACCACATGCACCCCCACATCAACTTATTACTGTATACCTCAGGAAAAATGTACAGCAAGGAAGGTTTGAGCTGGGAACTAGGTATGTTTTCAGCCATATAAACAGCAGCGCTCAGGTGTAATTGATAATAAGTCCCGTGGGACAGGAGCTACACTATAAACAGCAGAGAAGAGAGGGGATGTAGTTTTCTAGCGAGAATAACAAAACCATCACTCACATCTTGCACCTCAACACTGGCTGGTGTGCCGTGTTTGCATTCAGGTGAGAGTTTAAAATTAAATATATTTCTGTATAAACTGTTGTGGTGATAAATGGTACGTGTGTGCGTGTGTATTTGTGCGTTAGGGCCACCTCCAGTACCTAGTATCATGTGTAAGAGGAAAGAACTTGAAAAGAATCGATTAGTTAAATGACCATTTTAACATTTTAAATGGATTTCAGCCTTGTGTTTGGTAATGAGTAATCATCTGGTTACAGATAGAATTAATTGCAGGTGGAAATATCTTTTGATTCTGTTTGAATATGTGCGAAACTTTATTTTCACACATACTGTGTAATCATCTTCCTCTGCAAATGAGAATTTTCCATCCGTATTGTCAGTAACTGCATTATCATTTCTGTATTAATGGTGTTGATTGGGAGAAATATATGTAGCTTGCGCCAACTTTAGCGTATTACTGTGGCATGGTTGTTTATTTGCCTCACAGTCAGAAGAACTGACATTAAGGAATCATTGTGTTAAAAAAAACAACCAACATAAATAATGTTAATAATTGAAAAAAATATGAATTTTAAAAATATCTCTAAAGTTTTTACCAAATTGTATGTGTGTGTTACATGTATTTATTACATGGCTTGGTTGAATTCTAATGTAGAATGCGGTCTGTTATATCTTTAAAACAGACTGTTGCCAAGGATAACACACCGTTGCCATGGATGAAGTTCTGTCACCTGGAGGAAGCTATCAATCCATCCGCTGAAAGAAGTCCGGATAATTTATCAGCTGCTGCAAAAAGTGGAGAAAGTGAAGCAACTTTCGTCCTCCAATCATAGACCATTAATATCAATAAATAACAGTCTATGCCTCAATTCAAGCAATGACAGCAGATCTGGTGAGCATCTATCGCTACCTCTCTATCTTTATATACCGTCTATAATCCCTACGCAGTAACAGCCGTGGGAACAATGCTAATTAGTAGCTTAGCTACATTGCAACAGTTAACGGAAACTTAAAAGTGTGTCAACTGCAGCGGCTGATTTTCTTTAGCGGAAGCAATACAATCTTATTAAATCAATGAACCCTATATAAATAAATATTTTGTGCCAAATTATTGATTTATTTGGTAAGTAGCCTTGTAATAAGCGGGATAATGTAGAGCGACCCCTTAGGCTGATGCCAGACCTGATCACCCTGTCGGGGTTGTATTCATTACTACACTATCCCTTGCCTATGTATGTATTCTTTGCCAATTTTGCACTCAACCATTCAGCCTTTTTATGGAACAACTACTTTGTATGTATATATTTGATATATGATATTTCATAGTGTTATTAATTTGTTTTCACCTTTCTCCAAGGCAAATTCCAGTGTACGTATTGAGGCAGTAAAATCTCTTCTGATCGGATCTCTTTGTACTGGAGAGTAAATTCCTTGTTTGCACCTTGTTCTGATGTCCCAAAACGCCTTTAGGTGCCGGTTTAGTCCTGCCACTGTTTTACAACTTGGTTAAAAAAACTAAAAACAGTGTTTAATAAACTATAACTATTGACATAAATGTGGCAAAAACTAAAGAACTGATAACTGAATCAGAAAATGTGGTGTTGAACAGGAAGCGTGCATCATACATGATGAAGTTTTTTTGAGGGGGGATTTTATGCCTTATTTAATAGGACAGCTGAAGACATGAAAGGTGAAAGACAGGGGAAATGACATGCGCAAAGGGCCACAGGGTCGGGGAGTAAATCTCTCTAGTTGTATGGCCCCCTGCTCTACCCAGGCGCCCTATATCTGATAAAGATGTACAAATTGTACAAGAATAAAAATATCTGGGAACATGTTTTACCACAGTGGAATTCAACAAAAACACTGACTGTATCAGCCAAGCGGGGACAGCAGAGAATTAATTGCTAAGAAAGCTGAACTCTGTTGGTGTCTGCAAGAAAGTTAATAACTTTCATCAAACTTTTATCAAGAGTCTTTGATCGTTTTCATTTGTGTGCTGGTTGAATGGGTTGTCTGTGGAGGACAAAAACTGTCTGAATAACATTAAGGTCTGCTCCAAGATTATATGGAGTGCAGCAGAAAGACCCTGGCTCTCTGTGGAAGAAACAGTGGTTCAGAAAGCTGAAAACATAAAAACTCAACCTGACCATGCGTTTTCTAGGATATTTTTAGTTATGCTGTCAGGGCGCCGCTATTATGTGCTGCATGGAAAACAAATTGGTCATGCAATTATTTATTCCTTCAGCTATCAGGCTACTAAAGACAAGCCGTCGATCTGTGCAATCTGAATGTATGACTAGGTAAAAAATAAACATTCAATAAAGCATTTCAATTAGTAAAGTTTGTTTGTGTCAAATTGTTTGTGCTTATGTGTGCACTATTCATAACCTTATATTATACTATAAGTTTTGATATACAACATGTAGCTCCTGTCCATCAGTTTTCACAAGAATTTGAACAGAACTTTGCGAGGACGGCCAATAGCCACCGGCAAGCTCTTTGACATTTTTTTTTAAATCAGTATACAACAACAACATTTACAACATGAACATCCATCCCCTGAACACCCCCAATCGTCATCACCACTCACTAAGGAAAATAAGACAAACTAACATAATAACCATAATTACATTGAATAATAATAAAACATACAGCTGTAAACCAAATAAACATATGTCTATGTCAGGCGGATGGATAGCTCACTTGATTGAGCGGGTGCCCATGTATAGAGGTTACTTTCAGCGCAGCGGTCCTGGGTTTGACTCCCACCAGCGGCCCTTTGCTGCATGTCATTCCCCCTTGCTCCTTTCAGTTTTCAGCTTTCTGTCAAAGAAGGCCTAAAAAAAGAATCTAAAAGAAATTAAACACACGTGTATGTACAAAACACAAGACATATATTGTCTCTCCACAGAACATCTTACAGCTTCTAAGGAAAGAAAGCTAGGTACTTTCTCCATTTTGAAGTGTAGACAATCATCTAGCAAACCGTTTATATGACATTTTTTTCAAACGCTGCACCCTAGCCATCTCACAAGCCTTCTTATGGATTGACGGTCCTTTATTCCTCCATCTTCCTAAAATAATCTGTCTGGTATCATTAAACTAGTGGACCAGCTTTTTATGTGCTATCCTGCTTAGGATTGACCATTGCCACTGGCAAGCTTTAACCTTGTGTTGTCTCCGAAAATCATTTGTTTCCAGATGTCTTTGAAACCTTTTTAAACTTTTGTCACATAAATGTAACACTAACACCAACTTGTTACCACAAGTTTACACTTATTCTTGGAAATTATGGTCAACAATGTCATTAAAGGAAATTATACCTAGTTTAGTTAAAAAGCAGAAATTATAAACTATTTGACTAATAGTTAAGATCAGAAGATGTTGAGTGGATAATCACAGACTGGTACAGATATGAAACTATTAAAAAAAAAATATATATAAATAGTTTTAATAAAATATATATGTTTGAGCAATTTGGTTAAAACAAAACTCATATTCTGATTAAAGAACTTTGAAAACGGGCCAAATTTGCACCATGGACCATAAGAGGCATTAGGGTAAGGTGATAATGCCAAGGCCACAAACGTTCAACACAGGTTCAGTATGTTGAGAAAGGGGGCTGAAATGGAGACTTCAAACTGTGCATACTAAAACACATACAACATCACACATTTTTGAGGATTATTAAATGTGGTATGCTCATTCTTCGTATCAACTTAGAGATGTCCTGTTAACATGCATGAGAATGTACACATCCCAACAAGAATGCATGTGCACAGGACAGGTTACGGTCCTTATCTCTGGTAGTGATCCAGACAAAACCTTGACTTCCACAACGCACAGTTGATCACACTACGGTTCCTACAGTGACAGCAGTAAGAGCCAGTACTCAGACCACGCTCTTAGTTGCAGAACACATCATTATTTAGTTGTCACTTGATGAATTTAATGTATAGGCCTGGGCTCTGTTAGAGTTTGTCAGTAAATGAGAAGACTAATGGTGCATCTTCATATCAGTGGTGTTTTTCAATGTGGTAATATATTCGACAGACACTGATGTATCAACTAATTACCGTATTTTAGCCATTAAAAGTAATGTTTAGAGGTTGAGTTCTACTGTGTGGGTGTGTGTGTGTGTGTGTGTGTGTGTGTGTGTGGTGTGTGTGTGTGGTGTGTGTGTGGGTCTGTTACCATTTGCCATCTTTGACAGACAACTGGTGCTAATAATTAAACACATTTAAATAAAAGAATGGAGGTTACTGATGTGACAGAACTGTCAGAAACACATATTCCTGTTTTACCTCCAGATATGGTGTGATAACTCTTTTCTTTTCTGAAACCCCCACCACACCACTGCTTATACATAAACGACTGAAGCTAATTGTTAAAGAAGTCATTAGGGGGTACTGTAACTCATATCTGTGTATATACAGCACATGTATATATATATATATATCATAGTATCTTCTGCCACCCATCGCCTGGTCTCGCTGCCTCTCTTTCGCTTGTCATTTCTATTTTTGAAATGTAAAAATTCGCAGGGGTAAAAGAAGGAGCGGGAGAGAGATAGCGAGAGGCGCGTTGGGCATGGAGAGAAATGTGTTGATGGCCCGGAGCCTAACGGGTAATAAAGTCATTAATTCAGCTGATTAAGTTGGCCTTGGGTTAAAGAAAAATCATATCCGTCTCCCTTTGAGATGTGACTGGGGAAGCACAGAAGAGGGAGAAGCCAGCTAATTAGTGCTGAAAAACAGGAGGGGGCCCAGAGAGGGAGACGAAGAGAGAGACAGAAAGAGAAACTGGTGTGTGTGGTGTGTGTGTGTGTGGTGTGTGTGTGGTGTGTGTGTGTGTTTGGTGTGTAATGGGAGGGGGAGGGGTGGAGGGGGTGCCAATAGGTGTTTCGACTGAACTACAATGAGGCATGTTTGAGGTGAGAGAGTGACAAGCTCATCAAAACACACGCAATTTTTCTCAAAGAGTTTGCCCAGCTACCTTTGAGCCTGACGCTGCCACTAATGATGCGAAACAAGTGAGAGAGGGAGAAGTTAGGGTGAAATGTCAGTTTGCTTGCAATTAATGAGCTTGTTGTTGAATGCGAAAGAAGAAAGCACAGGGAAAAGAGCAACAGGAGATGCGGCCAGGATCCTCGACACCCCCCCCCATCCTCCTTAAGCAATGATGCCAAATGATGTAGCATTCACATGTGGAACACCAGGTTGTAAATTTCATAATTCTGGGACTGAGTTTAAAAGGTACAGTATTGCTACTTCATTAACATATCTCTCTTTATTTAAAAAATATTGATGAGCAGCTTCTAGAATAGTTCAAAATTATTGATAAACAGACCGCAGGAAGATATTTAAGTGGAAGTAGATAAGTGTGTTCCATTATGGGTTATTGTGATTAAAATGGAATTTGACTAGGACAAAATTAGTAAGAGGAAGATGATACAAAAACAACTTATAACGCTAAAA
>NC_045738.1:20905762-20905855 GCF_008692095.1 Etheostoma spectabile | reverse complement strand
ATGTCTATGCGTTCCAGACTTCAGGCTGTAATTGACTGCAAAGGATTTGCAACCAAGTCCTAAAAAGTGAAAGTTTGATTTATGATTATTAAT
>NC_045738.1:20901069-20905752 GCF_008692095.1 Etheostoma spectabile | reverse complement strand
ACTTTTGGTCCCTTAAAAAGTGGCAGGCACATGTACAAACTGTTGGAATTCCTACACCGTTCATCTGATTTGGATGTAAATACCCTCAAATTAAAGCTGAAAGTCTGCAGATAAAGCACATCTTGTTTGTTTCATTTCAAATCCATTGTGGTGGTGTATAGAGCCAAAAAGATTGGAATTGTGTTGATGTCCCAATATTTATGGACCTGACTGTAACTTACAGTGGCTTTGGCTTAGTTTTAAATGAGAATGGAAAGAGCCGAATCGATTTGCTATCTTATTCCCTTTAAATGCATAACGGTAAATCACATGTTCAGTCCTCAGAACACCACCACCTCATATAAAGCTTATTCCTATGACACAGATAGTCTTTCTCCTTATTTTAATATTACCCTGGCAATGAGAAGCACTCCAAAATAATTGCTGAGTCCATCGGCACCACTGCAATCTATTTAAATATGCGGCAGTAGTGCAAAGAATGAAAAAAAGAAAATTAAATTTTGATTACTTTAAATTACTGTAAAAATGTTGTGTAGGTTGTGTGCATTCCAAAATAATGCATAAATGATAATAACAATATAATAATGTTAAATCCTTTTCTACTATTACACTATTACTGTATTTTAAATGATTAGTTATCCTCAGAATACTGGCACCTTAAATTAGGTGCGTGGATTTTTGATTGATGATTGAAAAATCTAAGGTTTGATGCCTTGAAAATCAGGATACAGAACAGTCAGTTAGCATTTTGTCTTATATAGATGTAGGGTTTACTATAAAGAACTCTTTATTATTATATACATTTACAATATTAGTATATAAGTCTGCTTGTGTTTGTGTGCTGCATCTCTTAACTGCTCTGTCTGTATTGTTGTGAGCCTGATTGCAGTCCCTCAGCCAGATCTCCTGGGCCCAGTAACCACAGGCTGTAGACCCAACCACAATGTTTGTTTACAATGACGTCTCGGTAGAAAACTCTGACGCCCCGTAAATACAATTTAACGTGCTGCGCTGAGCAAATGGGGAAAAGGAACAACTGGATAAACTAAAGATGTTTGCAAAGCAACACAGTAGAGAAAATAAGCACAGCAGAAAGGTCAAACAGGACAGACCTCGGTGTTTCACTATACTACTTTAAAGCGCCCATATTATGCTCATTTTCAGGTTCATAATTGTACATTCTGGTTTTACCAGAATAGGTTTAATTGGTTTTATTTTCAATAAACCTTTTTTCACATTGCTGCAGATCCTGTTTTCACCTTGTGTTTAAGTCTCTGTTTTAGCTACAGAGTGAGCCACAACTTCTATACTATCTTTGTTGGGAGTCGCATATGTGCAGTAGCGAGGTAAGATCACATCAGCTAGATAACTCTTTCTCCATATTTGGACAGTACGAGACAGGATAAGCTGGGAGACTTCTTCTAAACAAGGAGCACTTGTGGAATACCTGCAGAACAGGGACATGGAAGTAGTTCTTTCGGAGATTATGGCGAACTAGTGTGTTTTAGCAGTGTTTTGACATTAAGAACAAGCAAGCATGCGCTATGGTTAGCCACCTCATCTCGGCTAGTAACGTAGAAAGCCGTGCAGATACTGAACAGCTCACCCGGAGACCGAAGACAGAGGACAATCAGAAATCCGTATCTCACTCAAAACACCATGGATAGTTTTTTTTTTCAAGTTTGTATGCGTGTGGAAGCACCAGAGACACAAAATAACACTCCAAATTCCGGAAAAAGTGATTTTTCATAATATGGGCACTTCAAACATTACAGTTACGGCAACAGAAAGTAACAAGTTTGCCAACGTCACCAATCTTCGCAACTCAAATCAACAGCTATCTGTCTAACCGGGAATGATTTTTGTGTTAGAGCGACGCCACTGTGATTCCGTCTATGAAGCCCCAGATTCCAGTGTCTTGCTCTTTTTCTACAACTCTTTTGCTTTCTTTAGATCACTGGGTACTTATCTTTTACTTTAACTTACACTATGTTATCTACACACATCCATGTGAACATTACGAATGTCTAACACACCTCTTAACCAAAATAGTTCTTCAGTTTATATTCCTTGTTAAAATTAATAAGTTATTTGGCATTTTGTGTCTGTTTCCGATTTTGTCATGGCCAACAAGCCAGGTTATGACCAAACATACTAAAATTAAAATTAATTTCAGTTTGTGAGTTAAAGTTATTGACCGCTTCATTTTAAAATGCAATAATTAAAAGGTCAGTAAAAAACATGTACATTGTTGTGATGCTCTGAAAAAAACTTCTGCATGATTTTTTTTTACCTAGTTTGATACAGTTGTGTTTATATTGTTTTAGCATTTTGAGCATTTTGTGAAAACTGAGCCAAAGCAATTATCTCAACAATTATCCAAACAGGTTGTTAAAGTTAATGTAAATTGAAAGAATTCTTGTTCATTATTATACTTGGAAAATGTCTTTAATGAGGCCAATAAAAAGGACACAGTAAGATTAAAAAAGTTCCATTTATTTACAAAAATAGATGTATAAATACAATTTTGAGTGTAAACGTCTGTACAAATGAGTCTCCTTGACAACAAAATAAAGGCCTAAACATCACAGTAAAGACAACAGCCACATTTATGTCTGTGCACATGTCACAGAGTACAACTTAATTTAAATCTATAAGAATCCAGCCCGTGTGCGTGTCCTTCCGCACACATAAAATATTGTCCGGGGTCAATGTGCAACATAAGCTTGTAGTTTTAGGGTACGATGGTCAGAGTACAGAGCGGTATTTACATGCAAACATGAGCCACACTGCACATGCATTCTCAGGATAGACAAACACACGAAAACGGACCGCAAGCCTCACATGGTCGCCACGACAACAGACTATCTCCTCACAGAACGGAGACCTGCACAGGAAGTGACAAGAGATACAGAGCATGGAATATGAAGTACTGCAAAGTCTTTTATAAGTGAACAAGTGCAAATATACAAATGGAATATTCTTTTTACCTAGAAGCAATACTGGATATACTTGTTCACACATGTTACTTAATTGGCTGATTTGTGTAGCCATTGTGTTCCCCACTCCATTGTGTTTAGTCTGAATGCAGGGAGGTTATGTGATTTGCCACTGCAGCGCTGCCTTGGGCTTCAATCCCAGCAACATACTAGTTTCCAGTCTGTCAAAATTTTCCAACAGCCTCTTTCACCGCTATCCCTTAAACTGCTCTCTGAATGGGGGTAAATTATCTTTTCTAACGGTGTTTTTACAGTACTTTTATAGTCATTCTATTAACAAAGTTCAGTTGTTATTTTGAGGAACCTTTGGGCCCTGTCTAATCTAGCCATAACTAACCTTCTTTACAGATGCCACTAAATAAACCTGAGCTGTGACTGAATATAATAGTGGGATTTTGTTTTGAGTTTACTGCTGCAGTAGTCAGGGACACTCAAATAGAACAGATGACTGCCAACATTAAGTCCACACCCATAACCACACATTCACCACGCTACCCACTAGCTCACCTGAGGCAGGTTGCAAAGGCTCTACGAGCATTGCGGTGCAAAAAGTGGATGGGGAAGCCTTTGAAGGTGTGTCCGTCTGGCACCGCCCTCCTCACTGCGTCCTGGAACTCCTCGTTGCCACAGGAGACGCCAGTGCAGCGCTCTAGCTCATAGGCTGCCAGTGCCGAGGACAGCAGGTAGGACAGGTGGTCGTCCCATACTGTGGCCAATTCCAGGTCCTGGAAGAAAGAGCACCAAAGAGCTCCTACTTTGCTCAGAAAATCTCACATAATGTTAAAGTGCTATTATGCTCATTTTAAGGTTCCTAATTATATTTAGAGGTTGTACCAAAATAGGTTTACATGGTTTAACTTTCAAAAAACACCATATTTTTGTTGTAAAATACTGCACATTGATGCAGCTCCTATTTTAACCCTGTGTGTTGAGCTCTCCGTTTTAGCTACAGAGTGAGGCCGCACATGCGCAGTATTTAGGTAAGGTCTACTAGCTAATAAGAAGCAGAGTATGAGGGCGTGCCATGCTAGCAGCTAGGCGAGCATTATAACGTGTACAAAATGACGCACAATCGTCACAGACGTAAAGGCTGGATTACAATACAAACTACGGGGCGGCTGTGGCTCAGTGGTAGAGCGGTTGCCTGCCAATTGGAAGGTTGTTGGTTCGATCCCCGCCCCTGCAGTCATTGTCGAAGTGTCCTTGGGCAAGACACTGAACCCCGAGTTGCCCATGGTGCTGCGCATCGGAGTGTGAATGTGTATGAATGTTTATCTGATGAGCAGGTGGCACCTTGTACGGCAGCCCGGCCACAGTGTATGAATGTGTGTCAATGGTGAATGTTTCCTGTAGATGTAAAAGCGCTTTGAGCAGTTGTTAATACTGGAAAAGCGCTATATAAATACAGCACATTTACAATAGCGCTTGTTTGGAGCAGTTGGTGAACTGTGTTTTCTCTTGGATATGGTAAGTCCATTTGGGGTGAACATTAGGGTTTTTCACTTTGTAAACCTATAACATTAACAAAACCCCCCATCTCTGGGCTAAATGACTACAGGCCTGTTGGGACTGCATTACGTCCTGCAACACCTCGACTCTCCAGGGGCATATGCAAGGATCCTGTTCGTGGACTTCAGCTTGGCTTTCAGCACCATCAACCCGGACATCCTCAGCACCAAACTCT
>NC_045738.1:20900653-20901059 GCF_008692095.1 Etheostoma spectabile | reverse complement strand
TGTGCCAGCCTCCACCTGTTAGTGGATCACAAACTTCCTAACTGACAGGAGTCAGCAGGTGAGGCTGAGGAACATCACATCCATCACACAGACAATTAGTACTGGTGCCCCCCAGGGGTGTGTGCGCTCCCCACTGCTCTTCTCTCTCTACACCAATGACTGCACATCAGGAGACCCATCTGTTAAACTCCTGAAGTTTGCTGACGACACAATGGTCATCGACCTCATCCGGGACAGTGATGAGTCGGCCTACAGACCGGAGGTAGATCAATTGGCTCTCTGGTGCGGTCTGAACAACCTTGAGCTTAACACGATCAAAATTGTGGAGATGATCGTAAACTTCAGGAGAAGCCCCCCCACTCTTCCCCCCATCACCATACTCAGCCCTGTGTCTGCTGTGGAATCC
>NC_045738.1:20880073-20900643 GCF_008692095.1 Etheostoma spectabile | reverse complement strand
TGGGATCCACTATATCCCAGGACCTATAGTGGGAGTCCAACACTGACACCATCATCAAAAAGGCCCAGCAGAGGCTGTACTTCCTGCACCAGCTCAGGAAGCTAAACCGCCTAAGAAGATGCTGATCCAGTTCCTACTCAGCATCATCCAGTCTGTCCTTGCACGTCCATCAATGTCTGGTTTGGATCTGCCACCAAAAAGGACAGGAGCAGACTACACTGTCTCTAATCAGTCTGTTTACTGGTTCCACTTATTATTTATTTATCATTCTCATTCTCTATTTCAGAGCTCTTCATAAACTTTTAATTGTATTGTGTATTGTAATATAATACCCATATAATAACATAGTATTGTTTATCCCAGCACCATTTTCACTATGCTCCATAAGTAAAATAATAATAACTATCATAATTATAATTTACTCCTGCATACTTTCCAAAATACACACCATGATCGTATTGATGTGAATGCTGGAGGCATTGACTGATCTGAGATATTTATTATTAACCCCACGTCACATTCTTTTTGGCACCTAACTACCTCCACATTTTTAAACGTAGAAACCTTAGTCAAACTAGGGATGTAACTGTTACCGGTGTAAAGGTAAACCACGGTAGACATGTTTACGTAACAATTACCCTTTTCATTTAAAATAATCTTATTATCATGGTGGATTACCACGGTGTGGAAACCCTGCGTTTAATTCTTCCCAGATTCATACGAGGCTCCTGAAGAAAAAGAACACGGCGTTCAGATAAGAGAAGGGGAAAGAATGTAGCAGCTGACTTTTTTTCTTTTTTTCTTTATTTTCCTGTTTTCAGACTTGTTGAAGTGATGCGTGTAGCCCAGAACGTAAGTTAAAACTATTCTGTAGCCGGCTAAACTGGGTTTACTGCCTTGTTATCTTCAATAAGTGTCCTGCTACGATGTGGAAGTTTAGCCCGTGTTACGACGTGACATTTATTTGGAGAGAGAGAGAGACAGAGAGAGAGAGAGGGGGAAAAGAGAGAAAGAGAGAGAAAGAGAGAGATACAATACTGTGCTAAAGTCTAAAAAAAAAGTAGGCAGGTGTGAAAAAATGCTGTAAACTAAGAATGCTTTCAAAAATATAAATAATGACTGTTTATTTTTATTAATTTACAAAATGCAAAGTGAGCAAACAAAAGAAAAATATAAATCACATCACCCATCAGACTTCTCTGGACAGTAAGTGGGTGTACCTGCGTCCCACTGGTTTCCGCCAATTCTGAGCTAATGTCACTGCTGGACATCTTCCGATTTCAAAAGGAAATAAGCTTGATGGGTTTCATCTGCTGCACTAAGTTTCCTTGGCCGAGAACTGCGTCTACAATCCCCAACGTTGCCCGACGTTTTGCAAGTGTACCTATAAGAAATGTTGCTGGTTTGAAGGCAAAGGGTAGTAATACCAAATATTGATGTGATTTAGATTTTTCTTTTGTTTGTTCACTTTGCATTTTATAAAGTGATAAAAATAAACAATCATTAATATTTTTGAAAGCATTCTTAGTTTACAGCTTTTGGTGGAGCTGATAGATGAACAGATTGTTTAACATTACTTGTGTAGCCACGTGTTGATATTTAGGTTGTGTTGGGGCAATTTGCTAACAACGTGCAATCGCCAGCAAACTGACTAACCTGTGAATTTACCTTGGTAAATAATGTTCATAGTAAGTAAGACGCTTATTAATGTGCATTATTATTTGCTTATATTTCAGAACCACATCCAACTTCACAGTTAACTATGTTCAAGTTGTAAAATCTTCCTGGATCTCAAAGTCAGACATCTCTGGTTTAAGTTCTTACCATACACCCTACAGTGGGACAGTGTTTCAGCAGCCAGTTTTCAATAGTTTTTACAAGCCTATTGCCTATATTTTTGTAATATAATAAGCACTGTTATACTTTTTGAAACCATTTCAGCTTGTTAGGCTTATCAGTGTTTTCTGAACATATTGAGCACACTTTTAAAAATACTGTGATAATACCAAAAACCGTGATAATTTTGGTCACTATAACCGTGAGGTTACATTTTCATACCATTACTTTCTTAATTCAAACATAAAAATGTTCAGCTTGATTAGGACATTCCTGCTATTGCTTTTGTCATTAATTCCTTTCACGAATATTCTACATTTTCTAGGTAACTTTCTCCATTCAAATGAATAAAGACAAGGTTCAAAACGTAAACATTTTCACACTTTTTTCAACATCATTTCCTTAGTTAGAAACTCCCATTCAAAAATTTAAATAGTTTAATCTAAGCATATAATATGAAAAAAAAATTGAATCCAAATGTAGCACAAACTTTAACCAAACAGCCAGAAAATCTGAAAAAGTATATTAAAATGAATCTGTTTCCATCCACTACTGTTATGCACAATGAGATGACGTAATTATTAAGAGCGCCAGTCAAAACTCAAACAATAGAAAACCACGAGGAAAATTTGATGGAAATAGGGCATTTGAGCTTGTTTCATGTATTAAAAGTCACATAGTATGCTTATTTTCAGGTTCATACTATTGTAGGTTTCTACTAGAACATGTTTATGTGCTTTAATCTTAAAAAGAAAATCTAATTTTGTGAAAAAATAACTGTATTATAAAAACTCTGACGGAAAAGCTCAGTTTTAACGCCTGTCTCCTTAAGCCCCAATGCCAAAAAAAAAAGTCTGTTCTGATTTGTCGGCGTCTCCAGATCTTCCGCATCTGCGTTCCTTGAGTCTCTGCACCGTCATTGCAGCCGGGGAATGACTGACGGCTTGTTTTAAAAGGTGTCTCACAGTGTCTGAATACGAACTGTGAAAAATAAGTCAAACGTGCTTCATGTACTTCATGATTTATTTACGTCTGTTCCCATTGCACGTCACATATTATTCTTCCCACCATAGCTAAGTGCGTTTGTGTGATATTTCGACTTTTCATTTTTAATTTCCACTCAGCTTTTTGATATTAAAATTGATGACAAAATGCATCACAACAGGTGGATGGAAAACATATATGGGATGTGAACCAGAGCTTTTACTTGTCATAAATGCGCTCAACAGACTTGAACATAACCTAAAACACCAAAACTTTAAGGGTCCATATCTAGTCCAGTACTGTGTTTTACCTTCCTGTGCTCAGAAACCAGGTAGCGCATCTCCAGCTCCAGCTGGTTGCTGGCAGCAGCAGGATCCAGAGATGGGGCACAGAGTGGAGGCAAAGGGGGCAGAGAAGTGGTGGAGCCTGGGGCGCAAACAGACTTCAGAGCCTCTTCGCTCATCGCCTTCCACCGTGACTGATTCTGTAACGAAAGGAGGGAAAAAATGGCATTTAGCTGATGCTCTTATCTGGGCTTACCTTTTCCATTCACACAAGAGAACCACTACACTGTAACCTCTGGGGATTTGCTGCCTGTCTTTATGGTAACATGACAGGACAGGAGATGCTGATGTATGGAAGTGTTGCAGATTCAATTTCCCTGGCAACCGTCTAGTCACAAGCCCACTGCTCTTTGCTCGAGACTAACTCTGTCTAGTGTCGCTTTGCCAGACGTTCCTCCACAGCGCTGTCGAGGGTCTGCTGCATTCCACGATGGGAGAAAAATGTGCTCTGGTTTATTGGCCTTTCTTTAAACCAATCACTCGTCCTGGGAGGTACTAAGCACCAGGACGAGCCATGGGGCCTCTGCAAAATAGCATCGGGAAGGAACTTGTTTTGGTGGAAGTTCAAAAGTTGTTTTAGTCGTGCAACAGGAAACTCAGATTAGACAGATAGTCTTGCTAGCTGTCTGGATTTACCCTTCAGAGATCTGAGGACAGTTAACCATAGTCCTCAAAAGGCAACCAAAGTTTAAAATTTCAACACAAAGAAAGAATAAGGTAATGGACATCCGGGCAAAAAGAGTGAAATCCGGCTGAATTTCCGGCAGCAATGGAACAATCACCGAAGTAGTACGTTGTGGATATAGATTAACCTCTGTCTGATTAAAATCACCCATGATATGCAGTGTAACTAAAGACTTTCATATTGAAACTTATTTCACCTGCCCCTGACAATTAACACAATACCAGTCATGTGACCAGCATAACATTTTATTGGCACCTTTTCAACACTAAAAGGCCATGATAATTAATGAATACAACAATGGACCAAGCAATATACGTAAAATGTATTTAATCTGTGGGGAAATTATAGGACACCATTCTCTTACCTCGAAGTCAAAGACACAAAGCTCCACAGCATCGGTGGGCTGGCAGTTGGCCAAGAAGATCTGGTGGTTGAAGACACAGCCCACAGTGCGGTAGGGGGAAGAGGGTTTGGGCTGGGGGGCCAGGGGCGGGGCATCTGGATCTATGGCCTGGTGCAGGTATCTGACCATAAACATGGGACATCACAGCTAGTGACTGTCCTTGCAAAAATACTAACAGAATTGCTAGGAAATTATATTGCCAATTATCAAATACATTAGGCCATGCCATTTTAAGGTCATGACTTAAGTTGTGATAAAATATACTGTCACCCTATTAAATTAACCCAAAGCTTCATTGAGGGAAATTTTCTAAAATATATAGGTCCAGTTAATGAGTGAGGAGTTAAGGCGGCTTCAAATGGCTTCAATGAAACTACCATGAAGATAAAAAAGCTCTAACGGCTGGGACAGAATTGTAAAAATCAAAGTATTTCTCCATTACAAGATTATAGGGAGTTATGGCTAAAAACGTAATTGATGGACAAAATCCCAAAAATGAATAACCACCAACAAATGAAATAAATTGTCGCTTGGCCTAGAGCCTGCCCTGAAAATTTTAAAAATAAATAGCATTCAGAGATATCCTGCTGACAAACACACAAAGACTGGCTAATGAGCTAACTGAAGCAAAAGGAAAAAAACACAGTGCAGTTTAAATGATTACTTAGACAGTGTTTGGTATTAGCAGTTAGAGAAGAACTAAAAATGTTAAATATTGGAGAAATTTATGATAGACAATTTAACCAAATATGTCTTTTGTAAAAAAAAAAGAAATCTTTTAAAAAGGTATCCAACCCAACATGAATATTTACAGGGGAGTTACAGTGGTTAGTAAGTTATCAGCTGACTGAAAAACAACAACAAAAAAGAAAAGAAAATTGGACCTGTGTGCAGTCAGGCTCTCCCAGAAGGTGGTGCTCCCATCAGTACCGCGGGTCAGGACCCAGGTGTGTGGGGTTACCTTGGCTTTGGTACCCACACACACATATGCATCCAGGCCAAATCCCAGCAGTAAGCTACACAGCAGGGTGGCATGGTCCTCACAGTCCCCCTGGGGAGGACAGACAGTGATGAGTTTGGGTGGAAAGTTTGAAATGTGGAAAGTCATTTTTCAACATCATGTGTAGTTCAGAGCTCTCTTAACCTCAGTAAAAAGCCAACACACTTTAATTTTTTAACATTAAAGTCAGTTGTACTTCAAGAGCAACAAGACTTTGTTTCCTGGCTCAAATTTGTTCATGAAGCTTTTTGGAGCTGCAAAGTAATGACTGATTATTTTAAACCTGATGTGCAAACAATGAGCCTTGAGTGAGCTCCATTCCCAGAGGATCTGTAGTTGAAAGATCCAACAGCTAGTTGGTAGACCTTTTCTCTTCAACTATTTAGCTACATATCCTATTCTCAAAAGGAAAGGAATGTCTTTCCATTCTCTTATAAGCTCATTTTTTTCCTGGGGCTGGGTAGGAAACAAACATGTATGGCAAAGTATTATCTCAAAAATCTTTTTCCTAAAATATTCAGATGTTATACTATAAATATTCTCATAGTATTACAACTTTTATCTCTAAATAGTACAACTTTATTTATGTATTGATGTATTCTAGGTGTCTACAGACAGATTTGAAGAGATTTACTACAGTCTTCATACCATTCCTCTTGCTTGTTTAATTTATCGTGTCACTACAAGTCTGTTTAAACAGAAATACAATATCCGGTTTTCACTGCACTGTTAGCCTTTCTCAGAAGTGTTGAACACACAGACGAGAAGAGTCTGCTGGAGAGGAAATAAGTTACAGAGCTTTCCATAAGCTTTCTAAATGGTCCATGGCAGTAAGCAACTCTAATTTCACTCGAACTTTTCCGGTAAAAAGGCCTGGGTTGAGCTGGGGACTTGTGCTGCTGCTGTGTGCTGGCTCGGGCTACGGGGAAGTCAGAATGATAGATGTTCCCCAGAAGTGCTAATATAGACGGCAGCATCGAAACAGGCTGGGAACCGATGAGGCTAAATTAATTTCCCCTGGAATGAAACTCATAAATCACAGCTGACATGGGGCACTTTGTGAGAGTTGCGTTGTGTCTATCTTGCCAGCCGCTCACAGAGTAGAGGCAGGAAACATTTATCCTGTGGTGGTCTGGGAAATTTCCCACTATCTAGTAGAAATGAAAATGCATCAGTCAGTCGACTTTACACAAATCCTTCTTAAGGCCCTTACAAATCAACCTGATGCCAAAGAACTAGTGGCAATGAAGGGAGATGTTTGCGTTGCCTGGGTATTGGCCAGAAATTGCTGTTTAAAAAAATACAGTTGGTGGGATGTATATGAAAATCTATGATCGATGTAACTGACAGAAACAAATGGAGTAATGCAGTAAAGAGATTGCCCAAAATGTTTTGTTAATTTAGGTTGCAGTTTTGCTTGTCTTTACTCAATGACTGCAGGTTTAAATTTATGATTTGACGCACTGTTGAAAAAAGAAGGTTGTTCAATTTGCTGACTTGTTTTGTTTTTGTATTATCAACAAAAATTGGCACTTTTTTGGTGAGACACAGCGTTGACAGCCCCAGAGATGGACAGTCTGTTAAGCCATCTCCCCAGGGAGTAAAACAGATGGACCGCAGGCTCTTTGCTGCTGATGCCCGCTGATTTGGGCAACACTGTTTTGTTGTATGGTATCATAGCAATTACGACGCTCACAGCGCTGATGGATTATTTCCGGGTCAAAACCATTCCAGTGGAGTGGGGATGGGCAGTTTGACGCTTAACCCAACCATGCTCGGGGTATTGCCAGATATAATTATATAATTGTTTTTTTTAAACTGCATGTAACTACAATGACTTATACACTACATGTTAATAATATTATCTCCAGAAAGATTTACTAATTAGCACTATGCAGCAATGGTAGTTAAAATAAGACAGTGTTATTAAAGAGAAGCCAAATGCAGTTTGGACAACTGCCTTGCACTAACTCAAAAACAGTATGTCACCAACAAGAAACCACAAGAAGTAATAAACTAACACACCCTGAAAAAAAGAAAGATGTTTTTCATATCCTTAGATCTATGTAATTTACAGTAGAGCTAATGTGTAAATAGATTAATAAAAAAGACAGGAATGTTAAGTACAGGGAGCCCGCTAGATAGGCCTGCACAATTAATCGTTATAAAATTGCTTTCTTGATTCACCATGTTCACGATTTAATTTTTAAATAAATAACCAACTGCATCACTACTACTTTCCTCTGTAAGTTTTTAACATAAACTGTATAAAATAAGTTTTAAAGCGCTCCCAAGCGCTGCAGTGCTCTAACTTCTCTTCATGGAAGCCTCCGTTTACAGGCTTGTGGTGATGCACAATGTGCTATAGGTGCCAAAAGAAATCTGTTTGGTACTGCCAATTTGTTTTGTTTGTCATGGTTCATGTGAGCAATAAACATGACACTTTGTGGGAAAACAATCGTGGCAGAGAACTGTGATATAAATTCTAAGCAAATAAATTGTGATTCATATTTTTCCCCGAATCGTGCAGGCCTACCGCTAGGTGAGTTCTTCCATTTTAGAACTAATGAAACACATTATTAGGGCACTTAATTTGAATTTTTGTGTGAAAATCTTTAAATCTGTCTCTGAAGATCTATCAGTACAGTAAGTGCATTGCCGTCTGAAAAATGAGGCTGCCAAGATGCCGGCCAATTCGCCTTACCTTCCCTCTACACAGGAAAGCCATTAATGTGCACCACTGCTCCTGCTTGCCTCCTCCTCCCACCACCAGGGCCTTCTCCTGGGCCAGCAGGCTGACGAAGCGGGCCGCCTGCCGAGGGCTCTCTAGAAGCCGGCCTGCCCGCAGGACACGCACATAAGAACACACTGGCCTGTTGACGCCATTCTCATCCTGCAGAAAGCACAAAGACACAGTTAGAGTTCAGGATTCATCAATCCCTAAACTGGTTAGGAATATGAAAAGTCTTCTCCGCAAACCACTAAAATACTAAACCTGTGCATGAGTGGCAAACTGCAAATTAATTAGTTTGTTTGGAGGAACTCCCTATTTAGTGTCTGCTTATCCATATGCAATATGTAACCCATTTCCTTTGCTATCCTGGGAATTGCCCCACAGGTCTAATAAAATTGAGTAAAGAAATTGCCTACTATAGGAATAAATGTCCTTAAAACTTAGCAAAACTATATCATACAAAGGTTACATTTTTGCCCACAAACCTGTGCAAAGATCTTGACCATTTTGGATTGGTGCGATGGTCGTATCTCAAGGAACTCCCTCCACCACTGTTTGGCATAAACCAAGAAAAGTCTCTCTTTCTCTGCTGTCCTCTGCCTCTCCAGTGATTGCTGAATGCGAAACACACAATGACATCAGCTACTACAAATAGAGCTTTGATGTTTCAACTCTGAGGAAGATTGATTCTTAACGTTAATGGAATTTTAATAAAACGATTCACTATTAGTCGACAGTGTTACTTCAATCATGAATAATGAAGCCGATAAATAAACAGAAAGAGAGCGGTGTGCTGACCTGTGTGCTGATGATGTCAGTGCTCAGTGTCTCTGTGAGAGGAGGGTAGAGCTCCAGGCTGACAGTCAAAACACCAGCTGGGACTTTACATTCACTACCTGGAGACACATACAGAATACACAAGTACATGTTACCGAAAGCTGTTGCCACATACTGTACTTGGAGCTGCGAAGAGACAAAACTGCAGAGGTTTTTCAAAAACCTCATATTTATAGTATAAGCCTACTAATGTACTGTCAAAAACCAGCCTGGGGTGTCGGACCCTTCCGTGGAGTCCCAAGATCATCTACGGCACAGGAAAGAAGAAAAGTGGTTTGCTACTCAAATTTAGATTTTTTTTAAATTACTTCTCTGATCTTTATTTCAAAATACTACTGAGTTTCAGAGTAAAAAAAAAGGTTGCAAGCCGACACTGCTTAATTTTAAGGGGTCACAAGCCAGAAAGGCAAGAAAACAATGTTTCACAGCTGAACATCAGCATCAATTATAAAAACAAACAAAAACAAAGCTTGCAGTGTAGCTAGGATTATTAGTTACAAATTAAATGATTATAGAAAGAGGATATAAAATAGGTTTGAATGTATGTAATTCATAGTGTAATTCGAAATGTTTTCTAAAATGCAACTTACAAGATGGATGTGTGAACAAAAATATTTGTAAATAAAATTATCTAAATTACATAGCCTTGCTTGCATCAAGTACCCTAGTAGGATGACTTTAGGACTCTTGACCGATGTGCAAAGGTGTTTTAATTGCAGTTGGTTAGTTTGCATTTATCACTTTGATTTTGTTGGTATTCTACTTAACTACTACTTTCAGCTAAAGATCTGAAAGAAAGAGCTTTATTGATTATGTGACTCAGGTGATATGGAAGAATTAATTTTATGTTTTATTCTTTTTTTTTAACAAATGAAATGTATAACATGTACAATCAGTTTTTCTGATTGATGATTACAAAAACATTTTATGGCAGACTTCACTTTTAAAGTATGGTAGAGGAGAGATTCTTTGTTTGAAATTTTATGTTAATGTAATGTTTTCTGACAAATTTTGTTTTACCACTGCAATAGTATTACCATACCATACCATACCAACTTTATTTGTTAAGCACTTTACAACACACCAAAGTTGACCAAAGTGCTGTACAGAAAATAAACAAAATATTATAATTAATAACCCTACAATTAAAACACACAAAGTAGCAAATAAGAACAAGTAAATGAGTCGACATCTTACTATGTGTCAAAAGCCAAAGAGAAAAGATGGGTTTAAGAAGGATTTAAAAACAGATAAAGAAGAGGCTGTGTTTACATGCAAAGGCAGATCATTCCATAGTCTAGGGGCAGACACAGCAAAGGCCCGGTCCCCTCTGAGCTTACGCTTGTTTAGGCACAGTCAGGAGCAGCTGATCCTCTGACTGAGAGCGCGGAGGGTTTATAAGGGTGTAGGAATCAGAGAGGTATGGCGGGGCCAGACCATTTAGTGATTTAAAGCAAACAACAGAATTTTAAAATGGATCCTAAATTGAATAGGAAGCCAGTGTAGTGAAGCTAAAATAGGGGAGATGTGCTCATGTTTACGGTGCCCGTTAAAAGACGTGCTGCTGCATTTTGTATCATCTGGAGACGGGTGATGGAGGACCCACAACCCCCCATATAGAAATATACAATAGTCAGCCGTGTAGTTATAAAGGCGTGGATTGCAGTTTCAAAATGTTGCCTTGACAAAATGGCTTTATTTTGGCCAGTTGCCTAAATGAAAGAAGCTTGATTGACAAGCTTTGATTTGATTGTCAAATTAAGCTCAGGGTCCACTTTAACTCCTAGGTTTGTAATGTTAGATTTAATATAGGGTGCCAAGGAGCCCAAATTACAGGCAGGTCCCAGTGGTGCCTCCAAAAACCATCACTTCTGTTTTTTCATCATTGAAACTTAAAAAGTTCAGAGCCATCCAGGCTTTTATGTCGTCAAGACAATTGAATAGTGTCCAACGGAGTTATTGTTTTCTTTTTAAGAGGTACAAAATTGACGTATCTGCATAACAGTGGAAAGAAATGCCGTACTTTCTAAGTATGGAACCAAGTGGAAGTATTTTTGGTGTCTATTATATGAATGCGAGATGGGCAATTGTATTTGGATGACACATTAAACTACTCTATCAATGAATGAACTGTATTAATCATTCTTTACCCATAGAGACATTACCTTTAAAAAATAAATACATTCATTAAATTTAGTATCGCACTATCGCTGTTATTTAAAGAAGAATTCCGGTCGATTCCAACACGTAGCTCTGTTGTTTGTATATTTGCTGTGCTGTCAGTAGAGAAAAAAAATGAAAACAATCGGTGCTGCCTACACCTTGTTATCCACTGCTAGAGTTAGAACACCACAGGCTTAAACGGGATAAGTTTTAAATGTGTTTTTAGCCTCTAAACACCTTCAAAATGTCATTACAAGTGCCTAGCCAGGGAACACAGTGAATCTGACTGCAGTAGATGTCACGGAAAGGCATAAAAGTTGTGTTAATCCATACCTCTGTTTATTTCCTCTTTTCCAGTGAAGTCCAAACTAGTCAATTGTCAAACTCATACAATCCAATATTCGAAAATGTACTTTTTCCACCCAAAAAACAATTTGCCGTTGATTTTTCTCGCTACTGACAGCATTCCAAATTTACAAACAACAAAGCTACGTGTTGGAATTGACCGCAATTCTCCTTTAATGCAGCAGAATCACCCTTCCTTACCAACTCCCATCAGCTCCACAGCAAAACAGGTCTTCCCACTGGGCAAGCTGAGAACTGTCCTCCAGTCCAGGAAGTAGGACGAGACCAGCGCTGTCTCACTGGAGGTGTCCGTCTTGATCAGCACCAAGTGAACCGGGTCACACAAAGACAGCATGGTAGTCGCGTCCGCCATTTTGCCACCCTCTCCTGCAGTGACAAAATTACAAACTAACTTTAGATAATATATTAAAGTGTATACTATATGTAACTTTTGAATGTGTCCGAAACTTTCCAGCTGATGATCATAGACGACCTGTAAAAGCAAACAAGACTAACATCAAAAAGAACTAGAGCTATTTTTATTTAGTTTTTATTAATGCCTTTGCCCTGGTCCAAATGATTTATGGCAGGTAGAACGGCTCTACAGAGCAAAGATTCTGACAGGTCACAGAGTTTGGCGTAACACCGGAAAAGCCTCTGTGGTTAGTATCTTATATTCTTATCTTATATCTTATATTTCTAATATCTGAGCAATTGTAACACAGTGTTTCCCTTCGGGGATCAATAAAGTATTTCTGATTCTGATTCTGATATCCAGCCAGGTACAAGCAGGAGATTTCTTTTTGTACGTGTAAAAAGTTATCTGTTGGAGTAAAGGATACTGGGGCATCAATCATCAAAAGCCATCAAATAAAAAAGGAAATTAAACAAAGAACAACTAAAAGGTAGAGTAGACAAGTCACACTAGGGCTTTCAGGCTTTCAACACAAGGAGACAATTACGGGATTGTAAATTTTTCAAAACCGACCCCCAGGTATGTAATATGTCTATTTCATTCATAAAATAATTTTTAGATCCAAAGGGTCCACTAGAATCAACACAAACTGAAAGTTAAAAATAGCCACTTGAAGCAACATGAAGCAACAGCATGACAACAATGATAATTTACCTGTGGATCCATCTCTGTGGACCTCTAAGAGGAAACCCTCCTTCAGATCAGGTTCACAGGCACAAGGCACTGGCTTTGAGTGAAACCTCTGGTTGCGGTAGTGCAGGTAGAGTTTAAATGTAGAACACACCTGACCAGGTAAAGGCTCTGGCTCCTGAAGGTGCTCCAGAAAGGCTTTACCACCAAGCACTTGGAGATATAGGTACCGCCTGGATGGGTCAATATTGGCTGAGAGAAAGAAAAGAATGGCTTTACCTAACATCTTTACCTGGGCAACATGAGTGGAAGAAAATAGGCAATGCTATTGTGTTGCTTTATTGAGTCTAGTAAATTGTGTTTCTTACTTTTTTTCAGCTGAGTAATATTCTTGTCAACAAAGTGAGCAGCAGGCTTTGGAAGGGATCCTGGTCCTGCCTCTGGGGGTACTTCCTACCAAAACAGACCAACATGACAAACGTACCAAACTCAGTCAGCTGGGGATTGAATTCAAACAATTTGTACAGTGGATAAATTGTTATCTGGATCTGGGTTCAAATTAGTATTAAACTATTTAAGACAGTTGTTATTACCATTTGGTTAGGAAGAGCCTATCTTCAATTTTGAATCAAATCAACTAAAGAGAACTGCTGTCAACCAATCATCACATATGGAAATCTGAAAATTGTCTGCCATGTGTTGGCTAGTCTATTTCACAACGTTCTACTTCTGGGATAGCTGATGCAGCCGGAAATTCTGTCGTATGTCACTCTTTTCAGACAGATTTCTGTTAACTTACGCTTTCTTAGTGTTGGAATTTTAAACTCTGGTGGATTTATGAGGACTATGGCTACTACTCCTCAGACCTCTGCAGGGTAACTTCAAACAGCTAGCTATACTATCCGTCCAATTTGATTTTTCTGTTGCACAACAAAAACAACTTTTGAATGTAACCATGTTCCACCAAAACAAGTTCCATTTCCGAGACTATTTTGCAGCGGCTCTTTACGACCCATGACAATTGTGATTAGTTTAAAGAAATGCCAATAAACCAGAGCACGTTTTTCTCCCATCCCGGAATGCTGTGTGGGCTCGCCAGACCCTCATACGCAGCGCTGTGGGGGAAGGTCTAGCAAAGTGAGACTAAGTGTTGGCCAACCTGTGTGAAGTGTAGGTCCTTCATCACATCATCTATAATGCCCCTGCGCTGCAGAGCATGTAGGAAATCCGCTTCAGACAGAGCTCGATGTGCTGGGTCTTGGTCGTCCTTTACAGTCTCAGCCAACACCTCTCGAATCTTCCCATGGATATCCATCTGATAACCAACAAAGACAGAATAAACACCACATTCCCATACAATTCCCCTAAGTAAGAGTCAAATAGCTAGATGTCTCAGATCTCTCTAATGTTCTTTGAGGTATCTGAATTAAGACTCCTTATTATTTAAGGTTAATTGTCTATCTGTCGTTCCCCCAATTTCCAGACCACAGTTAGTAAAAATGGACTAAAACATCACATTGCCCCAATTTTGTGCTTGTTTACGGGCAATCATCCCTCTTTACTGTGTCGGGGAAAGTGGTGTGCAAAATGCAGCGGTGCTCAAAGTCCTGAAAATGACACAGTCGTTGTTGGATGTGTTTCTGAGCGGAACGATCTGGAATGCAGGTCAGTTATATCAGGGACTTTGTCAGCTGGTGTGAGCTCAACCAGCTTCTGCTCAACACCAGTAAGACAAAAGAGATGATCGTCGACTTTAGGAGGAAAACATCCCACTTCTTACCGGTGAGCATCCAGGGATTGGACATTCAGGTAGTGGAGAGCTACAAATTCCTGGCTGTTCACCTAAACAATAAACTGAACTGGACTGACACCATGCAATTTACAAGAAGAGCCAGAGTTGCCTCCATCTGCTGAGGAGACTCAGGTCCTTTGAAGTGTGCAGGACTCTCCTCAGGACTTTTTATGACCTTGTGGTGGCCTCTGCCATCCTTTATGCTGTGGTCTGCTGGAGGAAGGGCAGCTCGGACAGGGACAGGACCAGACTCAATAGACTGATCAGGAGAGCGAGTTTTGTCTTGGACTGTCCTGGACCCCGTAGAGAAAAGTGGGGGGAGAGGAGGATGTTAGCTAAGCTGACATCCATCATGGGCAACACCTCTCACCCCCTACATGACACTGTGGGGTCCCTGAACAGCTCCTTCAGCAGCAGACTGATACACCCACGGTGTAAGAATGAGAGGTACCGCAGCTGTCAGACTCTACAACACCTGCACTACCTGATAATGTTGTAGTTTCTGTCCCTGTTTTTCAATTACACCACACATTCTCTGTAAATCTCTATTATCTAGTATCTATAAGTACTTACTTTTTCAATATTATTTATGGTCACAGTTAAATATCATTTATATTTTGGTTACTTACTTTTGTTATATTATTTAATTACATATTCAATTTAATTTCAACGTTACTTACTAACACTGCAATATATATTTTTTGTATTATGGCAACCGCACTTTACAATACCTTTTATTTAATGCCACTTTACATTCATTCAATACCTCTTGCTCATTGTCTGCTGTTTGCGTGTTGTTTGTGTTGAATGTGGATTTTCCCTACTGTGGGAAGTAGTTAAGTATTATCTAATCTAATCTTCATGAGCAAGATGGATCCTATCAGAATTTTTATATATCCAATAGAGCTATAAGAAGGTATAAAGTCTCAGGATTTCATTAAACTGTTAATGCAAATGCAGTTTTTAAAAATCGAGAATGCTTTACAGACTGGAATAACTTGATGTAAACAGAGTGGTTCCATAGTAAACCAGTTAACGATACTAGTAAAAAACTACTGGGCCTGTTCAGTATAATACTGTTTAATGGATCGTTGCATCTCTACCTACTGCTACTCAACCCTTAGACTGTAAAAACTCTAGAGACCCCCTATTTGAATTGTAAAGTTACTTTAGAGCGCAGTCTGCTTACAGACCTCTGTAAGCTAACGTTAGACTAGACAGGCGTTAAGTACCCTAGCTTGGAAATGGCAACCGAATGTTTTAAATAATGAAAAACATAAATCTAGCTACATATTTGGTACAGCCGAACTTAGAGTTTAGTGGTTCCAGAGCTTAAAATATGATGTAAGTTATAATGTGTGCATTGTCAATGAGCAAGTAGACATTAATTTGCTGATTGAAGGGAATTTTACAAGTCGTTAAGCTAAGTTTACCAGGCACTCCCTTCAACAAATCGCATAATGGTCTGCGTAACTATCAAACCACGTAACGTTATCTTGAAAAAATCCGGCATACATAGGGATATCATTTAATAACGAAAACGCATAGAAAATTAAAGCTAGCTAGCTAGCTAAGTAGTATGCTCACCTTAAGTAAATGGTTGTGAATAATTTGCTTTAGTTCGGAAGCTTTCTCTGGAGGCAGAGACATTGTAGCTAGCTTACGCTACGTTAGTAATAGGGTTCTATCGGGAACAATAAATGTGTGTATGAGCAATATTCGATCCTCGTAAACATTTGTCATCCGTAATAATCTAAATTCTGACAGCCCGTGGATCATAGCCACAACTGCCAGTTTAGGTTTAAACTGTGGCGGAAAAGCAGGCGGGAATGCAGCCCCACTGATGCCTGACGACGTCCTGTGGTCAACATTGTAATGCAATTAATCAATTCTGTCCTAGAACGAAATAACATACGTCAGTGGGATATCACTGCCACGATGCTTTTTTTAGGGGACGTTTAATTTAATTTCGGTTAAATAACTATTTGACATTTTATTTAGGGATTGTATTGGTTGCCATATTCTCGTTTGCGCTGCGACAACCTATGGCGACAAACAGTGAAGGACCCTTTTGTAGTCCAAATTGTAGTGGTAACTGTAATCGCCCTGCTACTACTACTGCTGCTAACTGTTACTATTTTTTCATACCAATTTAACCTGTTTTACAGTATTAGGACAGTTTAGATTGTTTTACTTTCAACTTTATCTTAATACATAGCATTAATAATTATGTTTATAGTACAAAAAATACATTTGCAGTTTCTTTTAGTGGATGGCTCATACAATACAGTAACATTACTACAGTAGTCAATGTGAGCAAGGCCTCTTCTTGAAATATTGAATCAATTCCTGGAATCCATGGTGAGTGTCCTCCAGTCTGGGTAAATTGATTTAGCTCATGCTCACAATGAAATTATGACTATAACAAAGCACAGCAGTCCAGGGATGGGCGAGCTGTGGGTGGATATTGTAAAGCTGCTTTACTTAAACTGAGTCAAAGCAAAAACACAAGCAGACAAGCATGGTTTGGTAAAAAAGATGAATGTTTTATTTTAAGAAGTATTTCATGTTTTGTTTTCTTTTTTTCAAAAAGCCATCTGTCATGTTCTCACTGCAGCTCAGCAGTGTACAAAACTCCCCTGAAATTTTAAGTGGAAAACAAGAATAAATGGAATGTTATGGTCAAACGTCTCTCTTCTGGGTTAAAAGAGAATGCAGTAATAGCCATGTCCAACGTTGGAATCTAAGCCAATCAGCAACCCTCAATTTCCTCTCAGGAGTCAGTACATGCTAATGACACATTTGGTGTTGAATCAACTCTGATACAAACTGGTCAATGCAGTGCTAACATTTTACTCATGTATTGTAGGAAACAGCAGATCACATAAACTTTATCTGTAATGATTATGCTAGGAAACCTTGGAGCATACCTTTTTACATTTAATTCACTTCAAGGCACATTAAAAGCTATCTTAACCAGCTAACAAATAGGTACCAACATGTATGCTAGCATTCCCCTAACTAGAATTTAATCCAAGGTGCTTTGCTCCAACTTCTCAATTGCATTATTATAGCTTTGGATTGGTACTGGCCAATTGAAAACCAATTAAGTAATTATATGGGATACAATTAAAAAGTCAAACGCAACGCAAAGCTACTATGACTATCATTTTGTAATGCAGTTGTCAGTTATGTCAGAGATACAACAGAAAATACATTCCACAATTTTATTTAATAGCTTGCCTGGCTGTTACTTTCCAAAAACGTACAGCTTTGCTTTGGTTTCCTCAAAAACAACAGATGAACAACCTAAACATACACACATGAACCCATCCAGTGGGTAAATACCATAGACAGTAAAAGGTAAATACACGCACTAAGAGGCAAGGGACCGGTCAGCTTGTATAATCCATGTGACAACCAAAACCTATGAAAAAAGGTGCTCACATAGCAGAAAATAAAATGTTAACATTCTAGCAAAGTTAAAAACATCAGCAAGGCTGCTCCCCCATAAAGTGTCCAGTCACACAAAAATATATATCTGGCCGTATTGGGATGGCCCTGCTAAATGTGAATGGAAGAACAAGTGGTGCTCTCGAAAACCTATAAATGCATGCATGCACATTTCATCACAGAAAAACAAAAACTCACATAGCTGACCTCTAGGCTTTGCAGTTTTTCTACATACCTATGGTTGAATGGACAGTTGACACTTTCAAAACATCATTTTGAAATGCAAAATGTAAAATGTGTCCACAGATGATCAACACACATCTGTCACATCTTGTCAGAATTATTTTTTTTGCTTTGTACTGCACCTTTAGTAAGTTTTCTTTTCCAAGCAATATGGTACAGTACATTCATCAACAGTGACAAGAAGGAAAGAAAATCATCGTGCTGGCACCAAGATCCTGAGATGTTTCTATTTTTGTTAAGATCTTACATGAAAAATATACACACAATCATTTGATCTAGCGCTCCTGCATTTTGAGCTTAAGAAATAAATACCCTCAGTTATGCACATATTACCATCTACATCTACTTAGAGAAGTACCTAATGCCAGGTACTGGTGCAAAGTAAGAGTCAGTTTTAAGTGACCCAAAGTGTTTCACTGGGAGTACATCCAGCACACCAGCAGGCCGACAGCCACAGCTGCCCCTGCACCAACGTTGAGCAGAATGGGTCTCCAATACAGCCAGTTGTCTCGTTTCCTCTCCGAGTCGGTCAGTCTCTGTTTCATCTGCTGGACCTTCTGTGAGGTGCTGGCAATCCTATCCTCACGGTGTCGCTTTCTGACACTGAAATAAGCAAAATTGTGGAAACCCCATCAATCTCACACACAGTGCCACTTATGTGCCAGAGAATTGAAGAATTGTTACATAAAAAATATTTTTGAAAGGTGTTAACAACAGTGCTGTCCTTCTTAAAAAGATGTGATGTCCTTTTTAAGAAGACGTTAGCAAGACCCAAAAAGGGCTAACTTCTTCTTAAGAAGGAGGTTGTTGCCAACTTGGCCTTTGTTTGTGTTGTGACTGATTCTAGTCTCTTATCTTTTCAGATGAATTTAAATAAAAAGGTTGATAATTGATCATTTAATAATTTTCAAAACATTAAAAACTGTTACTGTGTTATTTCTCTTTCAAAAGGCAGCAATAAATCTATATAATCTCTAATTGTTGCATCCTTAACTGTGTCCTTTCTTTACAATGAACCTGACTAAATTAATTTTAAGAAGTCCTGAGCGGTTACTTACTACCCCAAGTTCTCTGCCATGTTGTGGTCTTGGCTGTCTGTCTCTTCTGATGGCAGGGGGTCTCGTGCCAGCAGGTGTTCTACTGAGGCGGCCAGTGGCTCTAGACAGGGTTCTGGCTGACCGTTAGGCCTGCTGTCGTTGAGGTGAGGTCTAGGTGGAGGGGGTGGAGGGGGCAGATCTGGCTCCAATACAGCACTGGACATCATTCTCTGCTTATTCTGATACAGGGGATGAGACACAAAGAGACAACACACAAGGAAAAGTAAATCAGAATCAGACAAACTTGCAAGAAATCAAAAGAGAAAAGTGAGGGATGAACTAGCAATTTATGACCCTAACCCACTTTATGGGCTAGATCCTGCATTACTGCAGATCCCCCCAATAGGCCCATGTCACACAACAATTGAAGATCGGAAGAACGTCTGAGTGGGGATACGGCTCTTCCGGTTAGCTTTTTACAATGGCAGAGCCCGATAGATCCGTAACCTGCTTAAAGTCACCTGCAACGATGTGGTTTGGATTGTAAATGAACAGGGAATGGGAGCAGAGAGGGAGGGGTTTTTATTAGGGCCTGAGCGCTGAAAGCAAAGGCCCTATTGAAACTGAAGGAATTATTATTATTCTTTATCTAGCAAATGAATTGACTTTTTCAGGGGCTTATGATATAAAAAATATAAATCAGCAAATTTGGCGGTTGTATCAAGTCTGGTGAAATTTACGTATTTAAGGGTTTCGGGAATAGCCAAAAATGGCTCGCTAGCACCCCTAAAAAGTAGGCCTAAATGACAAGGTGCTATACTTTAACAAACTCCTCCTAGAGATTTCATCAGATTGACTTCAAATTCAGTCTGTGTCATCTAAAGACCTTAACGATGAAAAATTATTAAAAGAAAAACTTTTCGTCAAACGGTGTGGGCGTGGCATGGCGGACATTTTTAGTGTTTAACAATGAAGGAGAAAGTGGTAGTAACTACAGTGTACGTTGGCAGATCTGCTTGAAATTTCCCACAATCACCAAGAGTCCAGGCCTGAGGACATCTAAAGGCCAATATGGACTTTTAGAGATAGCGCCACCAACTGGCAACAGGAAATCAGCCTTATATGACAAACATCATCTGATTTAAATGAAACTTATGTGTGGTCTACATGTGATACTGAGCCGACCCCTGTACTTTAACCACGCCCGCCCACTTAGGCCACGCTCCTTCCATACAATTCAAACCGTTTAAGGTAGTCTTGTGTGAGATGTTATTGAACTCAGCAGAAAGTTCCTTCTTCATTGGTGATGATTTGGACTGCCCCCTATGTGTAAGCCACGCCCACTTTCATAACTGGTGATCCATTTAAGGTATAGTCTTGTGTGAGGTATCAATGAACTCAGCAGAGACTTCCCTTTTTATTGTTGACGGTTTGACCCGCCCGCTATGATTTGGCCATGTCACAGATGAACTGTATGACGTAGAATCCTGTGTGAGGTATCATTGAACTCAGCAGGGAGTTTCATCTTCATTTGTGATGATTTGCAGTGTCTCAGTGTTTCAATATGTAGCCAATCAAATACCTTTTGACTGCAACAGTGGCATAAAGC
>NC_045738.1:20879667-20880063 GCF_008692095.1 Etheostoma spectabile | reverse complement strand
GGAAGCCTTAATTTAAAACCAGAGATTATTTCTAATATGCAAAATGTGAAATTGTGACCAGCCATGAAGCAGGAAATTGGTGAGTATGGAGTAAAAGTAAACCATTGGCTACACTGTTGCATGCGGTTCAAAGTCAAAATCATGTTTATTCTTTCACAATCAACTATATCAACATTTTATGTTGATGCACAACTATATATTATTATTATTTTATTTTTATTGTGGTAAATGCACATCTTAAATAATAGGTAGTTGCTGAGCGCACATGGTGAATGGGGTTAGAGAAAATGACGTCCCAACTGGTGCATTCTTGTGTGTACTGCTCATCTTTTTCCCTTTCCAAATTTCGTACAGAATTCTTTCTGCATTATTTTAGGAATCATCAGAAATCATTAC
>NC_045738.1:20878927-20879657 GCF_008692095.1 Etheostoma spectabile | reverse complement strand
TGTATATTCAAACATAAACAAACTGGTGTCCAATAGCAACAACACAATCAAAGATTGAATGGAATAAAATCAATAACTATTTGGATTGAAAACATAGGAACACATGTTGTTGTTGTTGTCACAACAACAGACTGAATACTGGGACCCAACTTTAGTTCTGACACACATTCACTCAAAAAGCAGTTTGTATCAAAGTCATTTGACTATGACAATCTAAAGGTGCACATTGCAACAGGAGAAAGAACACTGGAAAACATTGAATTCAACTCAAGAGAGATTCAACCAATAAATTTCTATCTCAGTTCACTTGAAGAACAAGTACGGTGTGAGCTGAAGGACAACGAGGCGACACTCACCCAATGTGAATCTGAGGGGAGAGTTTACCTGATCCACTAGACGTCATATTTACATACATGGCATCTGATTGGAGGCTAGTCTCACTTTATCCCACAGCATCATTAAAAGAGTTTAGATGTGTGTACATTGTTTCTGTTAATATTGTATTGTATTAAGTGTCCGTTTCATTATAATATTAAGATTTATCATAAATAATTGAACATGCACATGTATTTTAAGTTCCATTTAAGAGGGTGGAGGTGGGGTCACATTTGAGCATTTAAAAATTTGAAAAACTTGAAAGTAACGCATTAGTTACTTTTTGAAGTAACTAGTTAGGGCTTGAGCGCTGAAAGCGGCAAAGGCCCTATTGGAACTGAAGGAATTATTATTC
>NC_045738.1:20878359-20878917 GCF_008692095.1 Etheostoma spectabile | reverse complement strand
TTAATTGCCTTTTTGAGGGGCTTAACATATCCAAAACTCACCAAATTCTAGTCTAGTTAAAACTCACGTACTTTAAGGGTTTCGGGAATAGGCGCACAAAAATGGCCCCCTAGCACCCCTACAAAACTAAGAAGATTAAGCCCCTGCAGTACGTTTAACGTAGAATCACAAAACTTAATACACATATGTAGTATGGCAAGACGGACAAAAAACTCCATTGGAGCCATACCCTAAACCCAACAGGAAGTTCGCCATTTTGAATCAAAAGTATAAAATTAGTGTGATTTAGGCCATTTGTACTTGTCATACTATAACAAACTCCTCCAAGAGATTTCTTAAGATGTTAAAGATGTTAAAGTTATTAAAAGAAAAACTTTTCGTCATAGGAAATGGCCATGGCGGGGTGGCCATTTTGTGCGTTTCGCCCTCGAAACAGGAAGTGGGTGTAACTAGAGTGTTCATTGTCCGATCGGCTCAAAACTTTGCAGGATTCATCAGAGTCCGTCCCTTATGCGTAAGCCATGCATACTTTCATAACTGGTGACCCATTTAAGGTAT
>NC_045738.1:20878214-20878349 GCF_008692095.1 Etheostoma spectabile | reverse complement strand
TGAGGTATCAATGAACTCAGCAGAGACTTTCTTTTTCAATGGTGATGTGTGACCCGCCCCCTATGATTCGTCCATGACCCCCTTTCACAGATAATAGGCTCGTTCGAGATGAGCCAGGTCTGCGCAGAATCGATC
>NC_045738.1:20878057-20878204 GCF_008692095.1 Etheostoma spectabile | reverse complement strand
GGCGCCCGTTGCATGCCGGTTAGATTTGTGTCCGACTTGATCCTAACTTGCTCTGACGTCATGCACACGTGGGCAACCGAAATCTCACAAGAGCAAGGCCTGCCGCAGTTCTGAGACGCAGGCGGCGCAGTTGCTTTTCACCGACTG
>NC_045738.1:20877922-20878047 GCF_008692095.1 Etheostoma spectabile | reverse complement strand
GGCGGACCCAGAGCATGCTGGGAAACGCCGGCTTCTCAGTTGATTTAAAATCTGATTGGTTTACAACATGATGACGTTTTATATAAACTTTTTGAATCTGAGGGATTTTAATTGCTATTTGTCTG
>NC_045738.1:20877782-20877912 GCF_008692095.1 Etheostoma spectabile | reverse complement strand
TTATTCTGTCCAGAACACATGCTGTGTGGCTGATAGTGACGTTTAGAAGTCAGAGAGACTAAATTTGAGCAGATCACTGATCATCTACAGTGTGTTGTTAATTAAAATCAGCAACAGATCGCATGTAGAG
>NC_045738.1:20873493-20877772 GCF_008692095.1 Etheostoma spectabile | reverse complement strand
GCTACTCTGTCATAATTAAAACAACTGGAGACTGTGTACAAGCTGATATGTGTGTCTGATTATATTTTATTAAATCTGAATCGCACCATAGTGTTTTCATTACTTCCTGTCCAGCCTGAAGGCGGCTGGAATCGACTGGAAACTGTCCGACTTTACCGCAGCTTTTTGTCACCGCCCCCCGCTGCTGCCGCCTGCTCTCGTCTACTTTACAGGCGAGGCGCAGTTCATCTCGAACGAGCCTAATGAAGTGTATGACGTAGAGTCTTGTGTGACATATCGTTGAACTCAGCAGGGAGTTCCATCTTTGTTGGTAATGATTTAGAGTGTCTGAGAGCCGCACAAATACACGGTTGTAAGTAGTGGTGTTTGCCAGTAACACAGACAATAGCGACATTAGCGAGGGCCTGCCCAACGCTGTTTGCAGCGTTAATTTTCATTTCATTTCTGTCAGTTTAAAATATTTCTAAACATAAGGTTCTAAATACATAGGATAAATAGGTTTGGAATTGTTTTTACAACAACAAAAAATACTGTTGGGTACTGGGAACCGAGTTTCAGGTACTGATATTGGTTAAGATGCGAACGGTACCCAACCCCATCCACAGCGGAGTGTTCAGGTGCAGTCAAAACAATATAGCTTAGCTGGATTATCAACGCCAACTGCTTGTGTAAAATATAGCAGCTGTGGATGAGAGGGAGGCTGGCTGCTGAAAATCAGATGTTTTGGCGCAGGTGAGTTTCCTTTGGTTCTGGCTAAAACCTCTTTGGGGAGGGGCGCCAAAACGTTCTCTATGAAAAAAAAAAAAAAAAACTGAAATAAATAAAAATAAAAAATAAAATGATGTCTGAATTCCATTTTGCTGCTTCCGTTTCAGGGTCCTTTTATTGTGCATGCTGGCTCACTGTCATGGCTTACTGGGACACTTAAATGAAACAAACTTCTCCTACTATGACGAGTCAAAAGGTCTGCTGTGAAAAAGTGTGCCAAACCTATTCTTTAAGATAGCTAACTCAACTAGATGCAGTGAGGAGCAGATATAAACACAGATTACAACACAGTGTATGGATATAATTAACACACAATATTAAAGGCTGGCAGAACTTAAACGTAACACCTTTGGCTGCCACATGAGTTTCTTAGTATGTGTTATATGCAAAAAATGCATTGAAACAACATTCAAATAGCAAACTTGATTTTTTGTGATAGTCGTGGTCTTGTGAATTGAAATTTTGGCTGTTCTAAATTTCGGCCGGAGATTTACTGGGATGTTGCCAGACAGAGTAATTCTTAAAAAGGGCATGTACAAGAGGCATTGTTGCAGTCAAGCTATCAGTTTTACTTTCACACTTCTTTTCAAGAGTAGGTATAGGTGGAAGTGGAAAGTAATGAAATACATATACTCACGTTACTCTATCGAGTAATTTTGTTGTGTATTTTGTGTTTTTCAAGTAGTTTTTAACCCTTGTATGGTATCTGAGTCAAACTGACCCATTTCAAATTTTTACAATAAGAAAAATTGTACAAATATACTTTTTTCTACCTGAAAATCAATGGCCTTACCTTATTTTCTGTGATAAAAATGTATTCTTGACTGAATTCAGAAATGTATTCTGGATATGACCACTCATGTTTTTTTCCATAGTGGATTTTTAACATGAATTATAACCTTATGACTAAAAACGAACCACACTTTCATTTTTAATTGTGTTCTAGTAGAGACTGATTGCATTTCCTAAACAAATATATATGTTATCTCAATTGTTTGAAATTGAGATAAAGACAATATTTGTTAATGGATTATGAAGTAAAAGTTTATTTTTTCCGAATTGTTTTTAAAACCCCAACTAAGTCACGGGTGAATTTGACCCGAGGGATATGAGAGGATCCCTAAAGTGAAGACTGATTTTAACCCTTGTTAAAATCAGTTTGTTTAAATGTACTTGATTACATTAAGAGTGAATTATTGTGTTCACTACATTACAAATCCCATCCGTTATTGAGTAAAAAAAAAAAAGCAGTGTCAAATGCATTCTGATGTGTTTGCACTAAAACACGCAGTAGCCTACATGACTGGGAACGATACAAACAGGATTACCAATGGCCGCTGGGGCAGATGAATTCACACTAGTCTTGTTACTGTAACTAAGTAGGCTACAACAGAACCTTTGTTAGTTAAGTGGCAAAACCTTACAGACAGGCATAAACCTGTAGAAAGCAATTTCAATCTGTTCTGTCTGCTCAGGCCACTCTTGTCCACCGCAGGGTTTTACACAAACACAGCTCTGCAAATAGCAAATTTTTACAAACAAGCTACAACAAAAGCTGGCGGTTTGTAGTATAACTGTTTCACAGTTTGCCACAAAACTTGAATTTTTTTTAAACAAACCATCCTCTCTGCTAGAGCGGTAAATCTATGGATGCATTTAAAGACCAAAACAGATGTATGTGGCTATTTAACATCCATGTGAATGACGCAATGTTATGTTTGCCTTCTTCATTCTTGATGATGCTGGTTGTATTATTTTGCAACAGCATCGTTTTATTGCAAATGAGGCATACATGACAAATGCATAGCTTGCATATCAGTCTATTCATCATTAAAGCTGGTAGTCTGGGCTGTGGATATTAGTCAAATGTATCAGCAGTGTGAATGGTGAAGGGAGAGCTCAGTCTTTTGGAAAGGATTGTAGCATGAAATGTCGTGTGACATGTGTTATGTTGTTATTACATGTGTATACATTTGTATAGGTGTGTACACATTTTTTATAGATTTTTTTCTTTAATGAAAAACAAAATAGTTTTGGATTTATGGCCCCTTGTTAAATTTTCACTACATGGGAGAGATCCCCCTTTTTATGAAGGTAAATTCTGCAATGTAACGCTGATTGAGACAGCTATATTTTTATTGACACTTAAAAAGGAAGTATAAAGAAATGTAAGCCAAGTGTAAGTGATGCTAGTAAAGCTAGCTAGCTAAAGTTGTCAATCTGCCTCTGTACCAAAACTCTTCAGATATCTCTTCACCCCTTACACAAAGTGATTTAGCAAATATTAGCTAGTTGTGTATATACTGTATGATTCAGTTGTTTCATCTGGTCTTGGTCTGGTCTCGGTCTCTACCTCTCAAAGCCTTGGTCTTGATACACTGGTCTTGATGATGACTTGGTCTCAGTTTAGGTGGTCTTGACTACAACACTTTTCTAACTATCTAGCCTTGTTATACCTCTTTCACACCAATGACCAGGGTTGGACCTTGCTTTTTTTGCAGTGATTACGTTCTAAAGCACAAATAAATAAACACTTAATTTTGTGCACACTGATTTCTCTTCCTCTGCATTTATTGCCGCAGCTGGAAAAGGCAGTAGGATACTTTAGTATCAATTTTGGGAAATTTTTAGATGAAGGACTAACATTTCTCTTTGTTTGATTACATTAAAAGTAAAGCTGGGCTTTGCTGTTGGCTTCACAGCTCATATAAAAAAAAAAAAGAAAAAAGAAAAGACAGAAAAAAAGAGAGAGAATTGCTAACCATCAGTTGCATTGAACTGCAGTTTGGAGACGTGTGTGTCTCGAGTGAGAGCGGCGGTGCCGAGAGAATTTAACAAAATTTATTTTCATACATTTACGTTCTAACGCTATAAAAACTCTGCTACCGCTCTACATAACGCTCTGCAACATGCGCTCCGTTCTACTGTTGTTGAAGCTGCCTATAAAAAAAAAACATAAAGCACAGTGAGACAAAATCGGTGTCGTTTTATCAAAGTGTGCGGTGGACTACCCCACTCTCTTTCCCCACCAATCACAATACTTTGTCCTGCACCAGCTGTTAGCGACTCTGGTCCTGCGCAATTCACAATTAAATCGTCCTACCCTGATCCAACCCACCTGCCCACCTGGGTTGCAAAGATCGAGGAGGGTTACCCCATTCATACACACACAGTCAACCTGGGAACAACCCTGATTGAGCCATTGACGTCAAAGGGGTATGACTGAGCTACCTCGGCTGTTGACTTGTCTGTCAGGATGAGCTTGGCTCCCTCGATGACAGCCATGTAGGAGAAGCGAAGCTGGTCAGGGGTCTGGATCAGGCCCATGCGGTATTCCCTCATGTCCAGTAGCACCTTCTGTATGTCCACTGATGATGGGTCCCTCCTTCTGTCCATCTGCAAAACAGATTTACATGTTTAGAATACAGAAAAAAAGGCTCTGCAGTTAGGCTTACGTTTGTAATTATGTATGGCAATGAGAAGTCCAGGGTTTCCAGCTTGGTTCAGGTTT
>NC_045738.1:20864436-20873483 GCF_008692095.1 Etheostoma spectabile | reverse complement strand
TTTACAGGGATCATGATACCGAGACAAAATCAGAACTAAATAAAAAAAACAAAAAAAAAACATTAAGGGCATAAACATGGTCCACGCAAGAATGCAAACGCAAATGAAAATGTCTGACTAAGGCTGAGTCCTTACAGCAGGTTGGAGACGACCCAGGGCCCTTGCTGCAAGTAATCCCTTTTTCTCTCTCCCCTGTCTTTCCTGTCTGTCTCTCTCACTATCCATAAAGAAAAAATGATGAAAAATATCTTTAAAGGTTATTTGCTTGTCGTCTTGTGGACAGACCTGACAACATATGATTTCAGACTTTACAAATCAAGATCATTATGTAGTTATTACTTTAGGGTTCATTCCCCTGTAGCAAACAATAATTCAGCCATGTGGAGGAAAAAGTTTATTTTGCATTTTTGATCCTTGACAACAGCTAGGTGGGTCACTTGTATAACTTGTTGATTCACTGTTGTATAACTATTATTATTGTTTTGGGTTTCATTTATCATTGTTTTACTTAGCATAAGCCTTATATAACCTGTTTTGATCACATATCATACTCATGTTTTGACTACAGCTTTCCATCGAGCTCATGTTTTGGAAGAACGCGCTCCCTGTTCTGGAAACATGGTTTCGAGGCAGGTCGCCGGACTCACCAAGGACTGGGCTGGCGCAGGGTTGGCCCCCCCCGTTCACAACACCATCCTTGTTTTGGTAAGAGAATAAAACAAGACGGAGAAACCCTCGGTCCAACAGAGCCTGCTGCGAGTCGCGTACGAGACGTCCCTACGTTGATGTAAATGTAAATGTGCTGTATTTATATAGCGCTTTTCCAGTCTTAACAACTGCTCAAAGAAGCGCTTTTCATCACAGGAAACATTCACCATTCACACCATTCATACACTACTGTGGCCGGGGCTGCCGTACGAGTGCCACCTGCTCATCAGATAAACATTCACACACATCACACTCCGATGCACAGCACCGGGGGCAACTCGGGGTTCAGTGTCTTGCCCAAGGACACTCGACCACTTACTGAAGGGCGGGGATCAAACCACCAACCTTCCGATTGGCAGGCAACCGCTCTACCACTGAGCCAAAGCCGCCCGTTGATGCGGGCCCTGCCGGACTGACGGCTCTCCAGTCCTGTGTTGAGGTAAGAGCTCTGAAGTAGTGTATACTATGCATCACGTATGGAGTGCATGTCTGTTGCATGCTGTTTGCTTTGCTGTATTCTGTGGGGAATAAAAGGATATATATATTCTAGCAGGTACGGCCTCTGAGTGTTTGTCTGTAGAGGAGAGTGTACTTTACAGTGTTGTTGATTATTGACAGTGTGAGTTTGTTGCTCACATCTGTACGGGATTCCGCGGGGGATAAAAGGGAAATTATCTTAGCGGAAGCAGTGTTTTTAGTGCTTATTTGCTTGCAGCCGACCACCCCGCGATCCTGTCTAAAGATTTCACAAAACAAGCCAGCATGTGATTTGTGGAACGTTACATTTTTAATAACCTGTAGTGTTTGCGTTTGGCCATCAAAATGAACACTAATCTGAAAAAGCTTTTAATGTTAATTAGCTGAAATGAGGTCAGTGTGAGACACTGGAATATAACAGTTTTTGGATATTTCATGTCAGTCAGAGACTTTTCACTTCCATTTCTAGACAATGTATTCTATCCTTGTTTACTTCCTGTCAGCCAATGTCATATCCAGCACATTTGTGTCTGTTCTGTGGATAAAACAAACTATAATAATTTCCTTAGTTGCAGTATGTAGCTGCAAGAGAAAAAGAATGGGTCCCAGAATGGGACAAACGTACATATGGGCAACCTAAAAACAAAATGCGTCCGGCCACGGTTATTGCCGGCTATCATAAATACGCCGATGCATACAGACATGTTTGGCTAGAGCTTTGCAAACTAGTCAGCCGTGGTTGATTTGAGCGGAAGTGAACCCAAAAACATAACAAGGGGTTAGCTTTCTCTTGTTGTTTCACGTCAAAGTGTGCCTAGCAGCAATGCTCAGACTGCAGCTTGCGTTGCTTTGCAATGTTCAATGACACATGAAATCGATCGATAGCTCGAAGCATCTGTTGACATGTGAGCCATGTTTCTGTCCTAATTGTGACTGGGTGTGGGTGTTGATATCTACAGATGCTTTTCATTTTCCCTTAAAATTAATATGTATCAAATATAATTCAGAAGTTATTTCACTGCTTCTTAGAGCAGCAAGTGTACAACTGGCAGCTTTGACTGTCTAAGGGGAACACAGGGCTTAAATTCCCATCACGTCACATCACATATTTCCCCAATATAGTAAATCAAACTGATTTTTAAATTTAACATTACAGCCCTTAAAAACATGACTTCAAATCTTCTGTATTTATCTATTACATTACATATTTATTACTAAATAAGCAAAAGTCAAAGTAAAAAACAAAAAAAACCTTTAGTAGTTATTCATTAAGAGTTTAATACTAATAAACTCAGCTTGTCACATTTCAGTTTCCCATGAGTTGTTAGTAATTCCAAGAAAGAAACATTTCCCCTCTAAACTGGTTTGATGGTTTCAGGTAAAAGACCGTTTGAGACCACATTTCCAATATTTCATAAATATAGTGGGGCAGATAAGGGGGGAAATCCTTCACAAGTGGATACAAGCACCAAATTTGGTGTAATTGTCCCTCTGGGGTCGATAATTTGAAAATTAAGAGTCGGCAGGACAATATGAGTGCAACTGTTCCCGGTCCATGCAGGCCAGGATAAAGACTGTAGTCCCTCTAAAAACAAGAGACTGCTTAATAGCAGTTTTAACTGTATAAGACAAAATGTGCACTTTTGCTGCTTGTGAAAAGAAAAGCATATAAAGACTATTTTAAAACTAAAAAACAACGTGTGTGTGCGTGTTCAAGCCTGGGAATTTTAAAAAGGACCTTTGTGACACTCTGTCCAAAAGATCTGCCAAAGATCACCTTTCTTGGTCCATCCCAACTCAGAAGGACTCAGTATTTCTGGCAAATGCAGCTTGCCCGGTAGGCTGAGCGCCTTACATGCTGCAGCAATGCTGTTTGGGAAAACATCACAGCCAGTGAATGCATGAAAGAAGAGAATACTGCTGCTCTTATCCCTTCCAGTACACTGATAGAGGTCATGTACAGGGATCCATCTCAGGTTCATACCTTGGCCAAAAGTGAGCCACAATTATTGCAGACCAATGTCCTGAAGAACTTGCAGAACACTGACAGCTATAAGAAGAACATCTGTGTCACTGGCTTTGACCATGAGGTTTTTGCTGCCATTTTTGGCTGCATGTTTAGCGTGGACAATATCCTAGTGTCAGCTTCCTCATGACTCCATGGACTTACATCATCTAGGTTGATGGAATTGTTGTTGACAGCTTGATCCTCTTTGATCACTATAACCACATTTGGTGTTCAAGTTTCTGCAACTCTGTCAGCGAGAAAGTGGAACAGTTCAGTTTTATTCTCATCATCTCTGAGAAAGTTACGCCAGTTTGTGGGTATTTTGCCATTGCTGGTCACTTTGCGTCTGGCTTCATGCCTAGCTTCTGCCTTCAAACTTGATTGTTGGTAGCTGTCGAACACTATGTCTCTTACTTTGTATTTCACAGAGTACGCCTCTGTTTTGGGGAGAACCTCAAATGCAGAGTAGTAGTCAAATGTTTTTGAGCTACATGGGGGCAAACTGTTTACCAGTGCTTACCCATTAATAATGATTGACACATGATGCTTCTGCTACATTGGGTTTTGACAAGAGACTCAAGGATGGCAGCCAGCTGAGATTTCTGTCCACTGTGGAGCTTCCCACCATCACTCAAGGCAGTAGGGAATGGCTGATTCTCATGTCTAAAGAACACCTTTAGATCACACACTCTGCTCTGGCATGAAATAAACAGTTTGGAGAAGAGCTGGCAGTCCTCCTTCAGCACCTTTTTCTATAAAAAATTGACAGAAGCTTGTTCCTGATGGTAGAAATTTATGTAATTCTTGATTGGCCTACAAAGTTTGGGTTCTTCTTCTTCAAGTCCTTACAGGAACGGTTGAAACCGGGTTATGCCTCTCTCATAGTTTGTATGAATCAATGCAGCTGCACTTGGGTTTTGCATTATCCTTTGTGTCTATTGAAAACAGATCCTGGCTCTCTTCCTTGAAATAATTGCCCATGTCTTTCATGACACTGGTTAGCTTGTTGACTTTATCAAGAAACAACACTCAAGCTTGTTTGATCTGCTCATGGTGGTTGGTTTGTTCTGTACCTTCTTTGGCTCTAGATGTTGCATCGTACTGCATCGCAAAACCAAGCAGCTGACTTCAGGACCAGCTACCATTCACCTTCTTAGGGCTGATGGATCTTCAGTCAGACCTATTGCACCCCTACTTCCCTTGATGACAACATTGGCCTGTTCATGAGCTTGGTATAAGACCATTGCAGAGAATTCTCTGCTTGATTTGTGCACAACAAATGTTTAATTCTGAAACAGCTAGCTGAGGGTGTTTATGTTTAGTGGTGCTAGAGGCTGATAAAAATTAGTCTGCTGTTCCTAAGGATACAAACCCTTTAACCACCAGAGCCCCTGTCCAACCACTTAACTATTGATATAAATAATTTATAATGTTGAATATGATCTCATTGTAATTTCTGACCATCAAAACATAGGGGTAAATATTACTTCTTGTGATTTATCATGTTTGGTTCAAGAGATATAATGGGAAAAACATAATTTTGTTGTGGCGGAATCCAAAATGGCCACCACAGCTGTCTAGAGGCCTACATTTATGTTGTGTGTGGTATCATTATAATTGGTGCCCATCAACATATAGGGGTAGACATCATCCTTTATGCAATTCAATGTTTTGTTCAGGCAATTTCATGCATAATACATAATTTGGCTATGCCGGAAAGTAAAATGGCCACCACGGCTGACATGACGTTTTTTTGCAATGTACTTTTTTAAAAGAGCACAACCCACTGAGTAATTGTGCCAATTTAGGTGCTTGTATCCACAAGTGAACGATTTACCCCAAAAATTGCACTTATCTGCACCACCAATAAGCAACAACTACATTTAGCTGATAAGACTGATTTTAATTGAAAGGAAAATTTGTGGGCAGTGTGTGCAGATCACAGTGTTTAGCTTCCATCCATGGCACTGCTTTCTGTGTAGCAGAGCAGCTCCAAATTTTCAAAGTGTTCACTGATTCACTTTTTATCTTCAATGCACAAACCAGTGAAAAATAACCTATGCATTAAAGTATAATAGCAGCATGCGCCACAACTTCTCCCTTTTGAGCTATCAAGTAAGTTCAAAAATCTCATCTTACTCTATTGTCAAAGCTTGAATCTCTTGAGTAATGTCTTAACTCTTTGTTTTCAACTTAAACATTAGCCAACATTTTTGTTATGTTGACTGCATTTAGTAACATTCCTCCTGCCCTGTTCTCACCAGGACCAGGCAGGTGTCCACCAAGGCGAGGGTCCCTGAGCGGCCAATCCCCGCGCTGCAGTGCACCACTGCGGGCCCGTGCTCCGGTCCCAACGAACCAGACTCCCGAACCTTGAAGAGGAAGTTGAGGAAGGAGGCTGGAGATTCTGGGACACCAAAGTCAGGCCATGTGGTGTAGTGAAAGTGGTAGATCTCCCTCGACTCCCCTGTCTACAATAGAAAACATGTGATATCGGCCATGATTGGGCTGGGCTGATTTGTCACTAGAAAAACATCACACAACCCATGAAATCACAGCATTTATCATCTCCATTCATTCAAATTTAGATGCTGGGCTTTAAAGCGCCCATATTATGCTCATTTTCAGGTTCATAATTGTATTTTGAGTTTGGATCAAATTAGGTTTACATGGTTACATTTTCAAAAAACCACCATGTTGTTGTATCACACGGATCCGGTTTTCACCCTGTGTGTTTAGGTCTCGGTTTTAGCTACAGAGTGAGACATCACACTTCTATACTATCTTTGTTGGGAGTCAAACATACGCAGTAGCTAGGTAAGATCACATCAGCTAGATAACTGGTCAGTACATGAGCTAGATAATTGGTCAGTACAAGGCAGAATTAGCTGGGAGACTTCTTCTAAACGAGGGCACACTTGTAGAATACCTGCAGAACAGGGACATGTAAATTGTTCTTTTGTAGATTGTGGAGAACTAGTGTGTGTTGTAAAAGTGTTTTGCCATTGAGAACAAACTAGCATGCTAGGACGAGGACATTCAGAAAACCGTATCTCACTCAAAACAAGAAAAGTTTTTTTTCCAAGTTTGTATACCATGAAGCACCAGAGACAAAAAAAACACCCCACATTTTTTTTTTTTTTAAATATTGGCACTTTAAAATAGTTACTCACCCTCAAGATAATACAAGTTAAGACAGGTTAAGTTAGAGCCAGTAGCTGCCCTGACAAAAAGTCTGGATTAAGTAACTCAAGCAAAGCAATGGAAAGAACTGAACTAGACACAACTCAGTGTTCACCTCACAAAATACCATCTCCTACTACACATAAAAAAAAAAATATAGAAAAAAAAAGAAGGTATTATCTGGCTAGTCTGGCTTTCATGCTCACCATTGTGTTTTGCAGTTCTAGCACTCGGATCGTGTAATAGGATTGGTCCTCCTTTGAAAGTAATCTGACAACAAACCCTGTATCTGTGAAAGACATCTGTAGCTCCTCTGTGGTGGGCCAGTACTGTGCACACTTTTCCTGTTGAGACAAAAATTTATTAACTTAGTCTTGGATAGGAAGCCACATGCTCCCAGGCTTGTAAAAGATAAGATGGATAAAAGCACCATGTTATATTCACAGACTTCATTTGTAAAAGGTTCCTTGAATTCAGGGCATCTATCTTTATCGAGAACTATACTGTATAGGACTTGACAGATTGTTTCTAGGGGTTTAACCCTTGCGTTAGTCCTCTGGTCAAATTTCAAGCCCCCAGGGTTACAAGGTGACTAGTCTATATCCATGACACTCCACTTCCGGGATTGCTCCAGTGCTGCAGGAAATTCCATCACATGTCCCCGTTTTTGTCGGATGTCCGTCACCTTCCACTTTCTTCGCGTTGGAATTTTAAACTCTGGTCGATTTATGAGGACAACGGTTAATTGCTCCTCAGAACTCTGCAGCGTAAATCAAAACAGCTAGCTAGAATATCTGTCCAATCTGAGTTTATTGCTGTGACTAAAACAACTTTTGAACATACACATGTTCTGTCAAAAGAAATTTCTTTCCCGAGGTTATTTTGCAGTTAACGTGGCTCAATCCGGCATTTTGCGCCACCCATGACAATTGTGTTTGGTTAAAAGAAATGCCAACAAACCAGAGCATGTTTTTCTACCATCCCAGAATTCTGTTTTACTCTACATAGAAGTACACAGTAAGTAGCATACAGTTGAGTTACATATTTTGTGAGTGCTTTTTGTAAGTTATTTCAGGATACAATGAGTTAGGTCCTAATTCAAGATTTTTCATATCTAAACATCATAATAAATCTAAAGCTGTTTAGGGCCACATCAGTTGTACTCCCAGAGAGTAGTCCAACAGTAAAGTCTGCTCTTGGTGTTTTTTCCTGTGAACCAGAGTGTATTTCACCAGTGTTTCTGACCATGAGTAGTTGTAATTTGGGTGTGTGATGCAACTAGGCTATGTCATGGCACCTGTATTGCTCAGGACCCAAAGAAGTTCAGTGTTGAGTGTGAAGTTGTTTGTATGAGCGGTTCTTCAGAAAGCTATACCAGTTGCACAGGACAAGCAATCTGCCAGTCCGAACAAGTATGTCTTGAACAGGCACTGCACTATTATAATTTATAAATATACAGTCCCTGACAAAAGTCTTGTCGCTTATCTATTTTGTAGAAACACCTGCTATTAACCTGACTTTTAATTAATCAATTGGTTAAGAAATAGCTCATATAAAAAGCTATAACCCTCCCAAATGATTTTCATTGCACTGAAATAAATTAGTTTCACTAAAAAAAAGATTTATTATTTAAACAAGACAGAAAGGTCAAATTTTGTCAAGACAAAAGTTTTGTCGCCTATACAGAAATTAAACAAATTTACTACAAATACTAAAATATGTCAACAAATTAAATAGTGGTGCTGTGAGATTCAAATTTAATATCTTGTAGATTCCATAGCTTGAAGGACTGCATCCATGCGGTGGCAAGGATTCATACAATGTATTGATGAAGTCATCAGGAATAGCTAGGAAAGCAGTCTTGCATGCCTCCCAGAGTTCATCAATATTCTTTGGTTTGGTTTCCATGCTTCCTCTTTCATCCTACCCCACATATGCTCAATGATGTTCATGTCTGGTGACTGGGTCGGCCAATCCTGGGCATCTTGATCTTCTTTGCTTGAGGAACTTTGAAGTGGAGATGGAAGTATGCGATGGGCACCATCCTGCTGCAGAATTTGGCCTTTTTATGGTGGGAATATAAGAGGGAGCTAAGATTTCTTGGTATTTGAGACTATTGATGTGCCTTCCACCCTGAGATCTCTCGCACACCCCCATACTGGATGTTACCCCAGACCATGATTTTTCCGCCACCAAACTTCATTGTTTTCTGGGTGAATCTTGGATTCATGCGGGCTCCAGTAAGTCTCCTGCAATATTTGCGGCAACTGTGGTGTAATTCAACAGAAGATTCATCTGAAAAATCCACTTTCTTCCACTTTTCCAGCATCCATCCTTTTAGCAAGCTGTGGGCCTTGGCACATGCCACACGGTTTTTCAATTGTCTTTTGTTTAGTGCTGGCTTCTGGGCACTGATTCGACCATGGATGCCATTTCGAGACAGAATCCGACAAATTGTTCTGTTTGACACAGGGACTTTAGGGGACCAGGTCTCGTGGAGCTCTGCTGCAGTGGAAAATGGGCTGGCCTTGGATTTTCGAGCCAACAAACGGTCCTCTCGAGCAGTTGTCTTGCGGGGTCTGCCTGACCTGGGGTTGTCAAAAACATCTCCAGTGTCTTCAAATGTTTTTTAAATCCTGTGTACTTGATGCTGAGACACATTGAAGGTGTC
>NC_045738.1:20853975-20864426 GCF_008692095.1 Etheostoma spectabile | reverse complement strand
GCAGTGGATCTGGTCTTCAGCCTCTTGATAATGAAAAATTTAGTCTCAGGGTGAATCTTAGGCATGTTTGCAGAGGTCTAGTTGCAGTTGATGTGAAGATCTAGTGTACTGGGGTTGTTTTTATACACACCTGACCCTAATTGATCCATTATAGTCACAGGTGAAGCTCATATGACAAGGCGACAACACTTATGTCTTTGCAAAATTGACTCATGGGCTTTGCCAAGCTGTGAATATTAGAATACTTTTTGACAGTTTCTTTTGCACTGAAACATTATTACAAAAGCTGTTTTGGGGATTAAAATGAGCCATTTCTTGTAAATAAATCTTGGTTAGAAATATATTTCAGAGGCACTTCAGGTCAATTTGTACACAAGTGACAAGACTTTTGTCAGGGACTGTATAAAGAATTTGTCTTTGTCAACATTCTATTGACAAAGTCAACCTAACATAGACACGAATGCAAAGTGTGTAGCAAGAATGTCTAAAAAGATATGACACCTTGAAACAGTCAGCAAGCAAATCAATGATCAGCAAGTGCTGAAGTGTACTTACAGATCCCTTTTCAATGATTCTGTTGAGCATTATAACAGCTTTGGAACACTGCTCCCAAATCATCAGCCAGAAATGACCACAGGTATTCCTCAATGGCCCCTGTGAAAGCAAAAGAAAGAAATGTACAGTGCAGTGTTTCCTTTAAGATTTCTTTAGCAGTGGGCGCAGGTCTGTCCAAACAGCACCCCCCCAGGAACACAAACAAATATATTGATTCACCTCTAATTAGGCATATATTCAGTTGTGTCATGATGTTAATGATGAGATCACATACATGATATAAGTCATCATGGCACAATTATGCTTAGAATATTATAAACATGAAAATAAAATGTAAATGAGAATTAATTTGTATTGGAAGGTCACAAAGTGGCTTTTCAACTCACATATTAGCACCTACTGTATTTTATTACCCTACTTAATGTTGTTGTAGAATTGTAATAAAACAATACTATTTCTCATCCTATTTTATGGTACAACTGGTGTTCCTAATAAATTGGTTCTAGACCTAATACCATATCATTGTGCAAATGTAATTCATTTCAATTAAATTTTATTTACAGTATATAGCGCCAAATCACAACAACAGTTATCTCACAGCGCTTTTCATAAAAGAGCAGGTCTAGACCTTAGTTAATACCTAGTCCTATGTCAGGGGTCATGAGGGCCAGAATACAACTAGCATCATCATCAAGAATGGCATCATTCATGTGCATATTAAGTAGTCACATTGGTTTATTTTGATCTTAGAATACATCCATAGATGATCCAACAGAGAGGATGGTTAGTTTAGCCAGAAGTTTAGTTTACAAGAATTTGTCCAAAATTCAAGATTTGTAGCAAACTAAGATATAAGACTACAAAACAGCTTTTGTTTTAGCTTGTTTGTCATTATTTGCTATTTAGAGTAGAGTAGTGCTGTGTTTGTGTAAACAGCGCGGTGGACGAGAGTGGATGGCCCACACAGACCAGACTGAAATATATTGCTTCCTACATGTATATGCCTGTAGATAGGTGAGTGATATTGATACAAATTTACTTTTAGGTTTTATTGTAACCTACTTTGAATAACAAGCGTAGCGGTATTTTTCCCAGTCAGGTGCATGTGCTACAACACACCTCTCGTGTTTGTGTGTGCGTGTGTGTGCGCGTCATTATTCAGAATACCATCTATCTCCCAAAATGTAACGCTTGTATTCAAACAAATTGTGCTTTATAACAACCTCCTCCACAATGTCAAAATCATTTAGATATTAAGCCATTACATTGAAAATCTTTTAAATAACGGGAGCCAAGGATTTACTGTACCCATCCTACAACACACTACCTGAACACCTTTTTCTACTCTCCCGTTTCACTCTCCACAATGCTGTCTTCGGGCAAAAAATGTCACGGCGTGTGATCAATCAAACAGTTAGCTAGGCAGCCTGTTTATGTTTCTTGTAATGTTAGCCTCAGTTATTTATTTCTTACCTTGATTTTGGTGTCTGAGTTTCTAAGTCATCTCTCGTAGAAAGCAAACGTTTTGACAATAAACTTTATCAACACTATGTTTAACACGATGCGGACGGTGCCAATGACCTCTGAAGAGTTCTACTTGTTTTTAAAAATGCAATGTGAGCGGCAGCCAACGGGGGCTGCATTATGTGGGCAAGCTCATTTAAAAGGCAACTGCAACTTTTGTGCGTCTGCCCTATTTCTGATAGCGTGGTGGAAGAAATTTTACCATGGCGGTGCGCCACAATAAAATGAACATAGAAGAAACACTGCAGTACATTGAAACAAATCCACTTATTATCATAAGCACACAAAACAAAAGTGAAATCTTCAAGTCAGGTACATCCCATGACCCTTATTTGATAGCTCCTCGGTTGAACCAGAAGTTGTTCTGTCCCTCTCTGAGAAGACTGTCTCAAAGCCCTTATTTCTACCCCGAGGCGCGAGGACCAAGGATCAGGGAGGGATCACCGAGGGAGCTATAGCCAATGAAATACAAGAGCAGCCTTACCGGCCATGCAGCTGAAAGCCGTTGCTAACTCCGTCACCTAACAGCTGACAATTTCACGTGACACTTATGAGGAAAGGATGCCTCCTCCCTATAAAAACACATTTGCTTGTCTCATCTCCTTGCATTCGTTCCTCACATCTCTCTAGTGCTTCCTCAGTGGGAGGGAAAAAGACGCAAGGAAAAGAGGCAAGTGAAGAAGTCTGGGATGCAATTTAGGCAACATGAGATGCACTGATGATCCACAGATTTATTTAACATATACTCAGACATTGCTTGTACTACGCCGTACCTGAGAAAGAATGTAAGCTCTTTGGGCTTCTTCCACCATGACTAAACTTGCATTGATGTAGTCATTTTCACAGTTTTCAAGTTTTACCCGACTGTGATCATCTGAAACCAGATGAGAGACCATAGAGCAATTACAAATCACAAAGATGTCATTCACAATAATACAAATTTCAACCAAGAACCATATTTGTCATAAGACTCACATGGGCTGACATCTCTGTAGCGGTTCAAATTCCGATTCACTGGAAGTTTTGCCACCTTGTAAGGATAGTCACTGGCTTGGTTACGGATTTCCTGTTAATGACAGACAAGTAGGAAGTTAGGAGTATAGCATTATGTTGATTAAGAATGAAAGACGCATTGGGCATAGATATAACACTCCTCCAGTGTGACTAAAAGTGGTGGCTAGTAATACAGTATGCATTTTGTGCTAGATTTATTGAAACTGTCAACAATAACTGACATACACTACTGTGCTTTGTTCTTATCGTCATCTGTCACTGTATTGCATTGTCGAGTGACGTTTTTTGCATATAGTTTTCATTGTGTGTATATGTTGCGGACAAAGATCATCTCCACAAGCCGCTGCTGGACAATAAGTTTGTTATCTTTTTCTTTTTAAGTGACATATAAACTAGATTTATTTACGGATAAAACAAACAATATATAAGTAGACTTTGGCAGGCACCAGAATAGCTTCAACTTTTAAGTAAACATCAGAAAAACAATTTCCTCTTCTAATGGTATAATAATTACACTCTGAATAGATGTAGACTTTTTTACTTTATTTAGGTCTCATTTTGAAATGATATCTCTATCAACTGCAAAATATAGTTTCATTATACAGGCCTGGGGCATTTTATAACTGGAGTTACCTACTATGACACCATTTTAAATCTAAATTGAATGTTCATGGTGTAACTGCTATTTAAAATGTTTCTGTTTTGCTTTACAACATCTCTAATTAGCCAACATGTTGTCCTCCGGTTAGTAGCTTATATATTACAGGGTCATACCCGGAGTTAACCCCGAACACAATTATTATAAACCAAATGCTGGACTCTCATTGACAGCTGGTGGTGAAACACATGTGCTTTTCTCTGGAAGTCCTGATGAGTTCTCAGAAACTGCAGCTGACGTTTGCAAGCGTCACCCAGCATTAGCTAACTGAGCTCTAACTATTTCATTGCACTCATGCCTCATGCCTCTATATTGTTTCTGTTTAGAGTATGTATATATTGTGTATATTTCTGTTTTGGTTGATACGTATGTGTAAGCACGGTGTGAGTAACAATGCTCCAAAGACAAATTCCTCGTATGTGTCCTCATACCTGGCGAATAAAGCTGATTCTGATTCTGATTCTGATTCTATGAAGAATGCCGCTGCACGTTTTCTAACGTTAGCTAACGTTAGAAGCTTTCTCGCTACGGAAGTCACGTTAGCGACTACTAGCGCGTATTGTTAGTTTCTCATTCGTATTCACTATGTGCATAGTACTATACATAACCTCTACACAATTTAATGAGGTCTATAAGTTTAAACATAAGTCGCATAGAAGACTAAAAGTAACTAGCTAAATAGTGGGAAAGGTGTCTAGCTAGCTATCAAATTTGCTAGCTAAGTAAGTTAGCAACCGATCGTCATAGAAACACTAGAGGCCCAATGTCCCGACTTACATTGTAAAGGTTTTGCCATTTCCCAGACGAATCAATGTCTTCAAATTCTTGCTCCATTATTTCGTAATTAGTGCCCTGAGACAATTGCTAGATGATCACAGAGCGTTTGCGGCACCGTTCACTAAGTTACTCCTTTCTGTAAGCCATCTAAACTGCAGCGTGTGTAACCCTGGGGATCCCTGCGGGGAGTCTGGCCCCTGCACAATAATGAATGCACGCTTGCACGCTGACTGACTTGGGTTGCCAGTTACGTTTTTTCCCCAAAGGTTTTTGCCAACCTACCAAAAAAGATAACTCGATTCACATATTAATGTTCAGATGTTTTATTATACACATCGACATATACAACATTGAGTCTTGCAGTAAACGGAATTCAAATTTTGAAATCTAATTGGTTTAGCTAACCTGACCAAAATAATTATTAATATATTTAAAACATATTTTCCTTATATATTATATTATATCATATATATATATATATATATATATATATATATATATATATATATATATAATTATATTATACAGAAGGCAAGATATGAATAACAAATAAAGTAGCATATAATACAAAATATACATGTTAAAAACATTGTTGGCACACTCCTCTAGTCTTAAAATGTTAAAATGAGCGGTAAAAGTAGTGTTATAAATTAACGGTAAATATTGTACCGAACCTGGCAACCCCGGTGACCGGAGGATGGCAGTTGAGCAAATGTATTAGCTACAGAGTTAATTAAAAAATGTTAAACTATTTTCTAATTTTTTCAAATTATATTATATGCTTTTCGGTTCGACATGACACGTTTCGAAATACACGGTATCATAAAGTATCTTGCATATATGATTGATCTAAAATTAGTTTAAATGCGCCCCTCTGTGGTGAAATTATTATTATTTTGGGTCAACTCCGGCGCGCGCACACAAAGACACAGACATACACACTGAAGACCCGCCAAATACACACCCACAAGTAGCTAGACACGTTACATTACAGGCCTGCTAGGCAACCTGTTTAGCTAGGTGGCTAGCTAACCTAAGTGTTGCAAGTATATTGTGGCTAGTTGTAGCTAATCATGTTTGTAGCGCGTAGTATCGCAGCAGATCATAAAGATCTGATTCACGATGTGTCGTATGATTTCCACGGCCGGAGGATGGCAACTTGCTCCAGTGACCAAAGTGTTAAGGTAACGCAAATTAACATGAAGTAACTTTATTTTATCAGTTTGCTAATGTTAGCGCTAGCGGTCGAAGCTAGCTTGTTAACACCACCCGCATTATCAACAACCCTATTAGACGTAATGTTAGGTCATTCGCTAAACATGCTGCCTATTCTGACCATATACTCCGTATAAACGGTATGGTTCTGATTATTGAAGGCAGCTTTACCTTAATAAATGTAACTATTTTACTAGCCATGGTGCCTGTCACTTGAGCATACAAGCTAGGGTAGCTGTAGGCAACGTTATTAAGCTGTGTAGCAGAATTTTAAAACTGCAGAGTTGGCGAAAAGCGACACAATGAATTTGAAATGCCCCGTGCATGTATAGTATTAACTTACACCTGTTATTTCGGGGGTGCAACAACATTAGGGAAAGAGCAGCTCTTGTTCCTCCCTCATAACCACCACTGAGGTGCACTTGAGCAAGGGCCCTTAACCCAACTGCTCCAGTGGCCAGCAGATCAGACTGTCGTTGTACTGGGAAGCTTCCAGGTATGGAATGTGTGAATGTAACAGGTTGTCGTTGCAAATGAGAAATTGTTCTCAATCGACGTACCAGGATAAATAAAGGTTGAAAAAATGATCAATTTGAAGCATTATCATGTTATACAGATACTTTTCATTTCAGCAATGTTTTTTGTCATTGTTTCATATCACCTTTTCTCTCAGGTTTGGGACAAAAGTGAGAATGGAGAGTGGCACTGCACAGCCAGCTGGAAGGTAAACCACCTGCAGCTTGATACATTGTAACTGTAAAGACTTTCCTAGTAAAATAGTATTTTATCAGCCAGCTTACTTATATAACATCATATGAAATCTGTGTAACTGCTTAAAATTATTTATTTAAGTCTTAGCCTACTCTGTGAAGCCTGTAGCTTGAAATCTGACTTAAAGTAGTGTTTGGGTTTATTGATTTGACAATGCTCTTTTCTATAATGTGCAGACACACAGTGGATCAGTGTGGAGAGTGACCTGGGCACACCCAGAATTCGGCCAGGTTCTGGCCTCCTGCTCCTTTGACAGGACAGCTGCTGTATGGGAAGAGATTGTAGGGGAGTCCAATGACAAGCAGAGAGGACTGAGCCACTGGGTTAGTACAACCACAGAATCCTTCAAAACACACTGCAGATGTTCACTTTTGCTGCAGTCTTCTGTTTGATACAAAATCTGACCCAATTATTTCATGGTGTTCTGTTTTAGATAAAGAGAACCACTCTAGTGGACAGTAGAACCTCAGTGACTGATGTGAAGTTTGCCCCTAAACACATGGGCCTGATGTTGACCACCTGCTCAGCAGACGGAGTAGTAAGGATCTATGAGGCTCCTGATGTGATGAACTTGAGTCAGTGGTCCCTGCAGCATGAGATCTCCTGCAAGCTCAGCTGCAGCTGCATCTCTTGGAACCCCTCAAGGTTAGACCACAGTTTTACTATCAAATCCAGGGGAAAATAAATGACAGGCATTTGATGGGTCCAGAATCTCAAATTGAGAATTTGCTATTTTCATTTTCTTAACATTACAATGAAATGAATGTCCCTGTGCTTTGGACTGTTGGTTGGACAAAACAAGGCATTTGATGATGTTACTTTTGACTCACATGAAAGCCTCTTTAAAGCAGGTCAAATGCACATCAGCAGGTCTGTATTATATATGTGTGGTAAATGAAAGTGCTGTATCCTCACTTGACTGCACTTTTTATAAATTGTTATAATTTGGTTATGGATCACATCTCTGGTTGCAAATTCAGCGTCAAGGATTGTTGAAAATTTGCGTCTTTGTTTGTTGTGCACAATAGCCTTCAGTAGTGTGGATAGGTTATTAATCATTGACATATAAAAAATCAGATATTTAGAAACAGAGGCTACAGAGAGAGGCCTGAATAGGACCCAAAGTATCACATTTTCTTTTGAAATAATTAATTAATTTAAAATTAATGTTCTGTAAAAAGGCTCAGTCTAGGGCTGCAACTAACAATTGTTTTCAATGTCGATTTAATTTGTTGATTATTTTCTCAATTAGTTGTTTGGTCTATAAATTGTCAGAAAATTGTGAAAAATGTCAATCAGTGTTTTGTCCACAACTTAAAGATATTTAGTTTACAGAGGAGTGAAAAAACTAGAAAATATTCACATCTAAGAAGCTAGAATGAGAATTTTTCAAGCCAATTAATCGATTATCAAAATAGTTGGCGATTAATTTGATAGTTGGCAAAAAACTGATTAATCTTTGCAGCTCTAGCTCATTGTAATCTTGTGTTTTGTTTTTTCCCCTACCACCCAGCTCTCGAGCCCACCCGCCAATGTTTGCAGTGGGGAGCGATGACAGTAATGTAACATATGGTGGGAAAGTTCAGATCTATGAGTATAATGAAAATACAAGGTAGGTGTTCCTGAATATTGTGTATGTCACTCTTTTATCAAAATACCAATATAAATGTGACTTTATTTTTTATGAAGCTGGTTTTTATTTTGTAAGGGTTATTAATAGGTTAATAATACATGTTAGATTAGGAATAGTGGGAAATATTGAGTTAAAGGGCAACTTCAAAGCTTACAGAAACAAAATTAAACTGTAAACGGGTCATCTTTCCACTCTTCCAACTAGCACAACTTTAGTTTTGGTTGAATTAAACACATTGTTGACTGATTTACATGTGAAAATATGTTTGCTCTATAAACGGAGTCTAGTGGGTTTAGTGCTTGAGACCTCAGAGCTGTTTCTGGTTAAACACATGTCTTAAAGAGGTTTAAAAAAGGCCTATCTCTGTAGAGGTCCTTTTCCATAATGTTATCAAATACTTAGAATATTAATCTGACTTTGTCAGTGGCAAAAAAAAAATTGACGATGCACACTGCTGATTTACCTGACAGAACGTTGGAAGCAGGTTAAGAGTCGAAGGCAATAACACCCCTGTCTGTCTGAAAAGCAATGTTTTAATGTTTGCCACCTTATGTTATCAGCCAAGTTGTACCTGTCGTTATTGCAAGCTAAAATGTTTATCCTGGTTTTAGTCACTGGGATAGAGAACGTCTTGCTTCTCTAATTTTGAAAGTAGTTTGACAAAGTTACAACAAACTTAAAAAAATTCCAAGTAATCGAAAGAAGTTTTAACAATTGTAAAATTTGTTTTAACCATTGTTATCAAGGAAATATGCCAAAGCAGAGACTCTGATGACTGTCACTGATGCAGTCCATGACATTGCATTTGCTCCAAACCTGGGGAGATCTTTCCACGTACTCGCCATTGCAACAAAAGATGTCAGAATCTTTAAGCTTGTTCCCATGAGGTGACTAATTCAAGTTTTTTTTCTCTCTCTATTTTAGCAGTTGTTATAAAAAGGACTCATAACACACAAATTAGTAGTGTCACTGAAATTCAGCATTTCACATTGTAATGATTTCATGTACATCTTTTTTATCAGACGCACTTTTGGAGTTTGAAAGTATGAATTGATTTTTTTCTGTAACTTTGATACATCTGACAGAAAGGAGAGCACCTCTACGGGACCCACCAAGTTGGAGGTGCAGATTGTGGCTCAGTTTGACAACCATAACTCTCAGGTGTGGCGGGTGAGCTGGAACATCACCAGCACCCTGCTGGCCTCTTCCGGTGATGATGGCTGTGTGCGCCTCTGGAAAGGTGGGAGGTTATTGTTAGCTTATGTTGATGACTGCTCATCTGTCTTCTTTTTAAATTTCATTGATAAATTGACAATTTTGTGCGCAAAATGTTTCAAATGTAGTTTAAGTTAACAGTTATTCTTGAATAAATGATCTTACCAGGTATTGAGTGTAATACCTATGTCATACAGAATAATAGCAGTGTGTTTATGAAAAAAAAAATTTAATGCTCATTATCCTTAGAATATTCATTAAATTACAAATCAAGACATGACCAAAATTCATCAAGTTTGTGTTATACCTTTTACGGAAAGTGAAGAAAAAGGAATATTAGGCTGTTAAAAAAAAAACAAAAAAAAAAACAGCAGTATTTACATTTTTTCTTTACAAACTCAAACAGTTACTTTATAAATTGAAAAATGTCTTAAGGGTTTGCTTTACTTTAAATCATTGCACTAATATTTAGTTGCATAACCATTTTTAATGGGAATTAGTCCACCAGTAACGTTAGCCATGTAGATGGACAACTTATCTAATGCTAATTTAGACAGCTAGCACACCCCGGTCTGTTTGCCTCACTCCCCCAGCGCAAAGAGACGGGGGGGACATAAGGACTCCGGGGAATGACTCCCCAGAGCTAGGTTAGTAAGAGGCATTTCTGGGACATGGATGCACACAAATGGAAAGATTAAAGAGAGAGGAGCTCAGTGTGTCAAAGGAAGTCCCCCGGAAGTCTAAACTATTACAGCATAACTAAGAGAGACAGGGTAAAGAGAGGAGCCTGGTCGGGCTGTACTGCCCTGCCTCTCTAGTTTTATTATATTATTGGTTATATGGTAGATGAAATTGACAAGGAGAAGAGAAGGGATGATGAGTCTGCGGCTATACAACCTTGTCCACCGGTCAAGGCGGACGCTGCGACGCATCACTCCCTAAGTATAAACTTTATCAAAGTTTAAGTTTGTTTTAAGTTTACTCTTCAATGTGGTGACGGTATCTGCCTCCCGAACCCAGACCGGAAGCTGATTCCACTGTAGAGGAGCCTGATAGCTGAAGGCCCTGGCTCCCATTCTACTTTTAGAG
>NC_045738.1:20853867-20853965 GCF_008692095.1 Etheostoma spectabile | reverse complement strand
AGGAACCACAAGTAACTCTGAATTCTGGGAGCGTAGTGCTCGAGTGGGACAATAAGGCACTAAGAGCTCTTCAAGATAAGATGGTGCTTGACTATTTA
>NC_045738.1:20853729-20853857 GCF_008692095.1 Etheostoma spectabile | reverse complement strand
TGTAGGTCAGGAGAAGAATTTTAAATTAAATCCTGGATTTTACAGGAAGCCAATGCAGAGAAACTAATACAGGAGAAATATAATCTATCTTCTTAGTTCTTATCAGAACACGCGCTGCAGCATTCTGG
>NC_045738.1:20853618-20853719 GCF_008692095.1 Etheostoma spectabile | reverse complement strand
CAGCTGGAGAGTCTTAAGGGACTTATTTGAGTATCCTTATAATAAGGAATGACAGTGGTCCAGCCTGGAAGTAACAAATGCATGGACTAGTTTTTCAGCAT
>NC_045738.1:20853382-20853608 GCF_008692095.1 Etheostoma spectabile | reverse complement strand
GACAGGATGTTCCTAATTTTGGCAATGTTACGAATATGAAAATAGGCTGTTCTTGAGGTTTGTTTTAGATGGGCATCAAAGGATATATCCTATCTGATTAAAAATAACTCCTAGATTTCTGAGAGTAGGGCTGGAGGCCAGGGCGATACATCTAGAGTAGCTATATCCCTAGATAAGGAAGTTTGGAGGGTTTTAGGGCCCAGCACAATAACTTCAGTTTTTTCTG
>NC_045738.1:20853181-20853372 GCF_008692095.1 Etheostoma spectabile | reverse complement strand
CAGAAAATTGTAGGTCATCCATGAATTTGTTTTTATCATTTATGCATGCTTGATGTTTAGCTAACTGACTGGTTTTGTCTGGCTTGATAGATATAATTGGCAGTCATCCGCATAACATTGAAAGTTAGTTGTGTTTTTCCTAATAATATTGCCTTTAGGAAGCATATATAAGGAGAATAGAATTGGTCCAA
>NC_045738.1:20852046-20853171 GCF_008692095.1 Etheostoma spectabile | reverse complement strand
AGCCTTGTGGAACGCCATGGCTAACTTTAGCGCACTTGGAAGATTTATCGTGAACATTAACAAATTGAGATTGATCAGATAAATATGACTTAACCAACTTACTGCGATTCCTTTCAATGCCAACTAAATGTTCCAGTCTCTGTAACAGAATGGTATGGTCAATGGTGTCAAATGCAGGACTAAGATCTAGTAAAACAAGTACAGAGACAAGTCATTTGTCTGCAGCAGGTAGAACATTAGTAATTTTCACCAGTGCCGTCTCTGTGCTTTGATGCTTTCTAAATCCGGACTGAAAGTCCTCCAAAACATTTGCTATGTAGAAAGTCACATAACTGATTAGCAACTACTTTCTTAAGGATCTTGGAGAGAAAGTGAAGGTTAGATATGTCTATAGTTTGCTAAGACCTCCGGGTCTAGGGAGTTTTTTTGTTGTTTTTTTAGGAGAAGTTTTATCACAGCTACTTTAATTGACCGCAGTGCATAACCTGTTAATAGACATTTCAATTCAATTTTATTTATAGTATCAATTCATAACAAGAGTATTAAGACACTATACAGATAGACCACACTCCAGAATTTACAAGGACCCAACAGTTCTAGTAGTCTACTCAGAGCAAGCAAAGTGCGACAGTGGAGGAAAAAACTTCTTTAGGCAGAACCTCGGTCAGACCCAGGCTCTTGGTAGGCGGTGTCTGACGGGCCGGTTGGGGTAAGAATGAAGAGTGGCAATAACAAAAATAGAAAAAAATTGAGTTTGTAGCAGTTCTTTGTAGTAGTCATGGCATAGCAGGACGCTGTGCTGCATACAAGGCACAGCAGGACATAGCAGGACGTAGCAGGGCACTGCAGTGTAGCAGTTGAACATGGCATCACAGAACATGGAGCGGGACCAAGGCGACAGCTGCTACCCTGATTTTGGAGCCTCTCTGATCCAAGGGAAAATGCTGGGGAAAAAAGACATGAAGGATCGGGGAATGACTCCCCAGAGCTAGGTTAGTAACAAGCATTTCTGGGACATGGATGCCCATAAATGAAAAGATGGAAAGATAGAGGAGAGAGGAGCTCAATGTATCAAAATAAGTCCCCAGCTGTCTAAAACTATTACAGCAAAACCAAGAGAGACAA
>NC_045738.1:20851898-20852024 GCF_008692095.1 Etheostoma spectabile | reverse complement strand
TCGGGCTAGAACTTTCCCCAACCGGATCGGGCTGTATGCCAAGTCTCCCTTTAGTTTTTATTATATTCTTGATTTATATGATAGATAAATCTGAAACTATGTGACTAACTACTACTCCCTAACAAT
>NC_045738.1:20843935-20851888 GCF_008692095.1 Etheostoma spectabile | reverse complement strand
ATGCTCTAACTATAAGCTTTATCAAAAAGGAAAGTCTTAAGCCTACTCTTAAAAAGACATATTGAACATATCAAGTAATTGAGTATTAACCACGGGTAATGCTTCTTTAAGTAGCCTTGTTGGAATGGGGTCTAAGAGACCGGTAGATGGCTTAGCTGAAGAGACCTTTGACATTAATTGTTGTTTATAGAACAGAAGCAGTCTACGTAAATGTCAGGTCTTGCTGTTTTTTCTAGTGCTACTGCATTTAAAGGTGAACCCTTAGAAATTGCGGGCAAAAGGTGATGAATTTTATCTCTAATTGTTTTATTTTATCATTGAAGAAGCTCATAAAGTTGTCACTACTCGGAGCTATAGGAATAGATGGCTCAACAGAGCTGTGACTGTCTGTCAGCCTGGCTACAGTGCTGAAAAGAAACCTTCGGTTGTTCTTATTTTCTTCTATTAATGATGAGTCTGATCTGGCATTTCTGAGGCCCTTCCTATACATTTTCAGACTGTCTTGCCCATCTAAGAGATTCTTCCAGTTTGGTGGAACGCCATTTCCTTTCAACCTTTCATGAGATTTTTAATTTGGGAGTCATACCAAGTAACTGAAACAAAAATACCTATAATACGTCCTACTCAGTTTTTGAGGTACCTTCTGATTCTTCTTCTCTTCCTGTGGGAGAACCTCACCGCGTTGCATTGTGGTATACAGGAGTAAAATGTCGGGTACATCCAATGACAGTGAGTAAAATCGCATGTACAGCAACAGAGTCTAAAGTCGTCTGTAGGCAGGTCGTGGCACCATCTACAAATGTATTAGTTTGGGAGGGATTAAAGTTAAGGTAAACATAAAGGTCCTCTGTTATATTAAAGAACGGAATTAAAGTAAATGCTGTTGGAATATCTTCCTTAAATTTAGCCTTAGCACTGTCAGGCATCTAGGGTAGTATTTATTTTAGTATAGTCTGGTTGTAAGAATTCAAAAGTTATTAGACAATGGTTTGATAATAAAGGATTCTGCGGAAATACTATTAAATCTTCAGTTTCAATGCCATATGTCTGCACAAGGTCTAGAGTGTGGTTAAAACAGTGAGTGGCCTTATGCACACTCTGACTAAAATCAACTGAATCTAGTACTGAGTTGAAAGCAATACTAAGGCTATTGTCAATGTCCACGTGGAAATTAAGATCACTAATAATAACACATTTTCTTTAAAGGCGCCTTTCTTCACTCAAGGACCAATAATATTACAATAGTAGCCACTATAATTACAGCGATCTGTACCCGTCCAGAACTTAACTCCAGTGCCGATGCTAACAACGCTAACGGCATGTTAACGAAGCATCGGGAAAAAGACCACATCAGGCCCAGGTACCCGAGTCACAAAAGCTGTCATACATAGCGTTAGTTACGTCTCCGTTAGCGCTACCGTTGTTTGTGCCAAAAACCTCCTCCATGCCAAATTTCTTCCCCCCCTTTGCGTTTAGCTGTGTTTACATTTAGCTAAATTAATTTGACAAAAGGTGGCTTAAGCACCATAACTAATAGTTAAGATTACAGAAAAGTGAAGGGGGAGATAATTACAGGCAGCTGGGAGATGTTCTGCTGCTGCACATTGGCTATCAAACGTCCTCGCCGTCCTGGAATCCCCCTGGCAATCCCGCACCACTCTCTCACGTTGAGTAGCTAGCTAGCGTTACAACAAATCCCGTCTGACTGGTTTTAAAACCATCCAAAAGGTGACATTGTCATATAAAATATTTTGTGATTGTGTGGTTTTAGCTGCTGGCTAATGTTGGCTGATCGGTGATCGGCTTTCACCCCAATTACCTTGCGCCGATCATTTACATCAACTCACCAGTGTCTGTCCACAGTGTCTCGTAGCTTGCCAGACCTTTGCAACACGTAACAAAGTGTCTTTCTTAGTCACCCTTTTTTACACAAGCGGATTAATTCTCCACACTTCTTCCGTGATTCTGCCAGGACACTGTCAGGGACTTACTCCCTCAAACTGTCATCGGTAAACACAAGAAGAAAATCAAAGATTGATTATTACTCACACGAGACATGACTAAGTTTAGTTTTTTGTTTGGGGGGGGTGTTCCTAAAGATAACTGTTTTGGTGTTGAGAGAAAAAACTCACTTGCTGCACTAAGTTACATGTATTAAGCTAAAGACATAGTTTAGTTAGTTATTTTTGTAAACATAGCATGGGGGGGGGTCAAAAAAGCTGATTGGGACATCCCTACCCACAACTATAGATACAGTCATTTGTAAATCATCTGAGTTATGTTGATTACTGAACTTATTGTAAAATAAAAGTTGCTTAACTGGAACCTTTTTATGGCTTTAACCCCAGATGTCCACTAGATGTGGCTGCGTCAGGTTGTGGTTGTGCCATGTCTCCGCCACATCTGTCACATTTTAATTGCCCATTGTAATATGTAATACACTTAAAGTTGAGAAACGCGGACATAACAAAAACCTACGACAGTGAAAAGTTCAGCTGTGGTCAAATTCTTACATCAGCTTTTATACTTTGCTTTGATGTGTAGGAAATGATTGACTATGAGTAATTTGTTGTTACATGTCATGTTACAAACAGCGTGAGCACTGATATCGCCTCCTTGCGTCCCTGTGCAGCTAACTACATGGACAACTGGAAGTGTACAGGCATCCTGAAAGGAGACGGCAGCCCACTCACCGGCTCATCTGGTCAGCCCACAGCCATGAGCACCGTTGTTGGCTCCTCTGTTCAGACCTCCCAGAATGCCCTGAACGGGATGTCTGCAGGAAGGTAGGTGGTGTGGTGCGTCTTGATGCCACTCACCCAGCCCAGCCCAATTCCAGTCAGAACTGACAACTCATTTTGCCTCACACTGACTGTGTCTGCAGCTGCTCACTGACAAACTTCCTGGGCCCACACTGACCAAATGTTGCACTCATGCAAAGAGCTTGGCTTCCAGCATACAAGTTGTCGGCATCAACGCTGTGAAGTTGGATGTGTTGTGGTGTTTTTTTATAATAAGCAATTTCCTCTTGATTGGTACAGATGCATGCAAGAGTAGTTTCATGTTTCCACTTTGCATTGTCGATGTTAGGGCCAACGATATTCTTGGTATAAAAAGTAAAATAAACCTGTTCATATAAATTTTATTTGTTCCGATTATTTCAAATTATTTTTGTGATATGCAGCAAACCCATTGTTGTGACCATTTCCCTTTTTAGACAAGCAATTAAATCAAAGCTTAGTAGTTTTTCTGCTTCATTACACTTTTTAATTTGAATGTAACCTTAAGCAAGTATTGCCAAGCTCTTTGTTGAGCAGAAAGGACAGCTTGAAAGAACCTCATTAACCAACTGTAATAACAAAAGAAAAATAGAAGAAACACATGCAGTATTGGTATGAATACAGCCACTAACATTTAGGTCTTTAAAGTGAGACTATGTAACTTTTGAAAGAAGACAAAAATATCTTTCTTTTACAAATGAAATGATGAATTTATATATTATATAGCCTTTCTCAACTTGTTTTGTTGCTCCAGCCTTATTTCATACTGGTATGACCAGTAGCCACTAGTGGCTAGCTTCCTGCTGACTTTTCTCTACACTATGGCTTATCCCCTGTAATTGTTGCTTAGAGCCACAGTGGTTGCTGTTTAGCAAAAGTTATATAGGCTTGCTTTAAAATTTGGATTGTATATGAGCAGCTATTAACGTGATGGTATACGAAAAAGGTTAAAAAGGCTAGTGGACGAACTGTGTTTGTGCTAACATTGGTTTTATCAGAGTTGTTTATGTGGGTGCATTTATGTTCAACTAAATAACCTCTAACTTAAAGCTCTGACACACCAACCCAACAACCGACTGTTGGCAGAAAAGGCAGTCCGACTGACAGTCTCCCCGAGTTGGTCAAAAAATTGCAACGCTTTGGTGTGTTCAAGATGAGCATACGTTCGGCACGTGCGTGAGACGTAATGTGTCTTCATAACAGCATTTGGCGCTAATCTGGTATTGTCGCCCAAAAAAATCAAAACTGGCAGTTGATTGGATGAACATGTCGCGTAGGCTTGACAGAAATTCAAAGCCTTCTGAATACAGTCTTATATTTTACTAAAATAGTTAACCGAAACGTGTTTCGGAAACATTTTAAGCGAGAAACAGGCCATGCAGTTCCTGAATCTGTCTTCATTTCAAATAGACACAATTTTTAAAGATTTTTGTTAGATTTTGAGAAACTCTAGTCACGTTCATCCCGCTCGTCATTTTTGGGTTAGCACTCCGCCAATCAGATTGGTCATTTGAGTGCTGACTGCCGGTAGTGCCTGCCTTCCAACCGAGCATGTCAGATTGGCCAAAATGAAGGCCAACGGACAACAGCACGTAACACACCAAACAGACTTGAGTCACCGACCTCGCCAGACTGTCCGACGGCTGATTATTGGGTTGTTATGTTTGGGCCATTAAAGCAACTACAAGGAATTTCTATTTTGGGTTGATTTTGCTGGCCCCCGTGGACAAAAGTGGTAGTGTTTTCATGAGCACTACTGCCTCCTGTCCTAAAAATCTTGTTCTGGGTAGCAGGTACATTTGTTTTGGAAGAGGGTGAATACTATTTTAATTGTTTTATTTATTTAAACAGCTGTTTGCATGATACATAGTGAGGAGGTAATGCATCTATTTGTGGCTATTTAAGATTAACCGTAATATGAGATAGTGACACAAAGTACACTTTGTTTTAGTGTTGTTCATACACCTCAGTTGTAGCCTATAATTAACAGATTTGATTGCTCGGTAATAGTAATTTTGTTGATAAAGCTAAAGTTAGCATTCCCTAGTAATATCATCATCATCATCATCATCATCATCATCATCATCATCATCATAATAAGCCTACAGCAGAATATACTGTAGCAAGGCCAACATTTGTTATTATGTGCCAAATCAGGATCGGTTTTAAATTAAATTTTATTTATAGCATCAAATGATAACGGGAGTTATCTCGAGACACTTTACAGATAGAGTAGGTGTAGGCCACACTCCAATTTACAGAGTCCTAACAATTATAGTAATTTCCCCCAAGAAATTGGTAGTTTTTTGAGTGGTCACACTCAAAAAACTCCCTTTTAGGAAGAAACCTCGGTCAGACCCAGTCTCTTGGTAGGCGGTGTCTGACGGTAAATTAAATTTGAAAAACTTTTGTTATGTGCCAAATCAGGATCTGTTTTAAATCTTTTCAAATCCCACAATTCTCTTTATCTGTATAATAACTGATCAAGGTTGACTTGTTTTTTTTGCCAGTCAGCTACTGTTTACTTTAGCTTTTTTTTTTTTGTTCTTTGGTCAATTCTTTTCCTCTTTGCTGATCCTGCCCCAGTATCAGCCATAACTACAAAAATGTAACATAAAAAATGTTATTATCTAAACAGTCTCTTCTGGTCTCTGTGCCATAAATAGTTTTGTCTAATTTTTGCAGGGAATTGAAACTTATGACTGTCTTTAAGCATCTTCTGATGCTTAAAGACAATGATTGTCTTCTTTGCATATGTAGGTCATATAGAGGCATCAGTATGAAATTAATTTAAAACTCCTTGTAGTTGCTTAACAAAACCATTTTTGTAGTTTTTGACATAACTCTTGAGTCACCTTCAACCTGAGTAACACAAGATGTACTGTATGACATTCCTTTATATTAACTCTGCAACCAAAGTTATTTTACAAAACAAATTTGTAAAATTTTGAAGTATTTTGCACAGGTTTTCTTGCATTCCAAATTTTATATAGAAAAATGAGTTGATGTGTTAAAGTAATGAGGTATTGTACTGCTTGTTGCATGCAGGATTGGCAAGAGAGCTCCCTTTGTCCCTCCCCTGCGGCAGCTGACCTCTCCAAAGATAAACCAGCATTCTGCAAATTACTAATTTGTCCTGTGCAACAGCTACCATTTGCCCTTGTGTTAAGTCAATTGAAATGTGTGTCATGTCCTAGCTCAATACGTAGGTATTACTGTTTAAGGGCTCTGTATTGGGATGAAAACTCGATGGTTCTGTTTAGGGCTGCACAATTATGCCCAAAATGATAATCGCGATTATTTTGATCAAAATTTTGATCGTGGATTATTCTCACATTTTTGTTGATTTAACCAACAAATTTATTGTCACATAGGCTATTTATAACTGCGAAGGGAGTGTGATGGACGCTACTCACGAAGACGGCTGACTCATTATGAACGGGTCCACCCGGGTCGAACGGCGGATACACAGTCGTGTGTATTAAACGTCTGTATCTTCACTGCGCTGCATTTTTATGAACTATGATATTCTGGCCATGGGTCACATCTCTGGTCCTGGTCCAGGCTTTGGTACAGCAGCTCCGTCTCCCACGCTGTTACTCTACCACTGAGTTAGCTGCATTCAAAACTTCTTCTGTGTTCTTCCCGTAGCGGCCGCGATAACAGTTACCCGCGGAAAAACTGGTACAAATAGGTTTGCCCCCTCATACTTAACAATATACGCTGTGTTAATGAAAAATTAAAACTGTAGACAATATCAGAAGTGTGGACCGGTGGCCGCTGTGTGGCGGGCGCAGAGAGTAAGACGAGAGAGCGTAGAAAGATCCAACACAGGCACGGCTTTACAGACGAAATGGGTCATGTACGCAAAATTAAACCGTATCCATTAAACAGCATTGCAGCGGATGCGAGGACATTAGCACCGGTGGCGTCCTAGAAGAGCTAACAGACGCTACTAGCTAACAGCTACAGACGCCTAACTACACCGACTAGCACTGGTCACTGCTGTTGTCTGAAAAACAACAAATGGGACAAAGTGTTGCGTTTACTGGTAAACTGGTAAACCTTGAGACTGACGTATTACCGACTGCTATCTGTTAGTTTTCCTCACGCTATTCTGTCCTCTGTGACTGTCTACATCTAAAACTTAGCTGCACGGGGTGCAGTACTACTCTGACTGGCTCATGAGCAGACGGCTTTATGGAGCGGGAGATTGGCTTTGCAAAAAACCCGGAGCGTTCTATGAAATGACCTTTATAAAAATAATCGCTCGATCACGCAAATTTTATCGGGGAAGTCCAAATCGTGATCGCGATTAAAATTCGATTAATTGTGCAGCCCTAGTTCTGTTCTTCAGTTTATAATTTGTTTTTAATCAAACCTGTTTGTCAGGGGTTCACCTCTTTTAAAACATTGCACATACACCTTTAAAAAGAAATAAACTATCACTACTCTGTAAGCCATTTCCCTCTCTTTTTGGTTTATAGAGCACACATGCATCCTTTCTATCTATTCTCTCATTTCTACTTCCTTTTGATGTGTTTCTCCACTGTATTATTTTGTCATTGTCTTCTCCCTGTCCATGGTTTTGTCTATCGTCTTCATCCATTTTTTTGTTGCTTCAGGTATTTCTTTCCGCCCCTGGATCCTCCCAGAGCGGGGACCAGGTATGGTCACCTGCTGCCTCCCTCCTCTCTTATAGAGCACTGTGATGCTGAGCCCATTCAGCCTCAACAGGCTCTTCCCTACAAACTCTCCTCTAGAGTACTGCTACCCTTACCAGAGGCTGAAGGACAGTGATGTTTTTTTGTTTTGTTTTTAGCTCAAATAAGAAGGGATTTGGTTGGGGGATGGGTATTCATTGCCATTCATTTCTAATAAAGACCCTTTGAGATTTGTCTATTTTCTGTTCTCTAATGTTTCATTTTTCCTGTGTGTGAAAAGGTATTAGATGTTATGACGATTTTGTGAAATTTACATTACATGTCCAGTAAAGCCATTTTGATACCATTTAGATAGTCTAAAGTAATTGTTAGTCTGTGGATAATTTCTCATATTTAGTTTTGTATTCTAGTGCTTTAGGTTTATAGACTGCAATAAAAAGCACATGCTTTGTTTTGCTTTTGGGGTCATGAAACACTTCTGTCGGCTGATTTTTTTTTTTTTTTTTTTT
>NC_045738.1:20839133-20843925 GCF_008692095.1 Etheostoma spectabile | reverse complement strand
TTTTTTTTTTTTTTTTTTTTGGGACACTGACGACTTCAACTATCAGTGCCTGCAGAGGGAATGTTATTCAGCCCTCATAAGTGATATTCTCATTTCATTTTCATTTATTATAAAGGTAAGTTAAAAAGTAACATTAAGTTACAGTATAAATTGGTTTCCAGCAGGTTCCCCTTTCTGCAGAAACATTGTACATAATTAAAACTTATGAGGACAAACATTTGTACAGGACATTAGCATGTGCTAGACAGACATGGACAACTAAAAACAAATGATACAGAAAGTGCAAACAAGACTTGGACCATACATGAACAATCACTGTGTGCAAAATGTTACACTTGTTGACTGGTTGTGGCCTGTTTTACAGAACAGAAAAATTAGGAACAGCTTTGGTCTGATTCAGTTCTTGTTTCAGGTCAGATTTGCCCTGCTGAAGTGTCTCTGAGCAAGTAACTAATCCCTACCACTTCCACGTCTTTTGAGTTATTGCTGAACCTAACTTCTGAGGGCGGATTCAAGAGATTTCCCTGTGGGGCTCAGACAGTTAAGGAACAAATTATGGTTGAATGAGGCATTTCATCTCTCGGTTTTACTCTAAAATTAGAAACAGGATGCCATTTCTTTTGACAGGGAGGATAACATTTAATTTCATGGATCACTCATAGATCCATCCATCCATCGTTGTCCGGTTGTCCGGTATCGGGTCGCAGGGGCAGCAGATCCAGCAGGGACCCCAAACTTCCCATTCCCGAGCCACATTAACCAGCTCCAACGGGGGGATCCCAATGCGTTCCCAGGCCAGGTTGGAGATATAATCGCTCCACCTGGGTCGTCCCCGAGGCCTCATCCCAGCTGGATTTACGTTCTTGGAACACTTCCCTAGCCTCCGCCTAGGATGGTGCAGGCGCCCAGGGGACATGCTTACCAGATGCCCTAACCACCTCAACTAGCTCCTTTCGACGCAAAAGGAGCAGCGGCTCTACTCCGGGAGTCCGAGCTCCCCACGGATGACTGCTTCTCACCCTATGGAGACGCCAGCCACCCTACTGAGGAAACCCATTTCGGCCGCTTTCAAAAACTGGAATGCATCGGATGCAGCTGTCTGCTAACTAAGACATTCTTGCAGCTGCTTTGCAGAACACTTGATACAACAAACTCCACACTTGGCCAGTAACTATCCTACTGTGAATATATGCAAGTATTTCCTGGCGGATGATAGAAACAATTTTTTGCTTAACTTCAACAAAGAAGCCCATTTTTAAAATAAGTGACTTCTGTAGTATTTTTTACTGTCATTACATAATGGCTGGAGTCTAAAAACCATGCTAAAATAGGTTCCCCTCAAACTTTAATTCAATGTGAGCTATTTTCCAAACGGTCACTAGCGTCTAAGTCAAACAGAATGACAAAAATCGCATCCTATCATGATTGACAATTTCCTCCCTCTTAGTTTTGCTGTCCAATCAAAGCGGTTTAAAAAAGTTAAGTCCCGCCCACGTGACATGGCTCTCAGGCGGGCTTCCTGTCTTGTCTGGGAGCTCCTTGCTTGGTACTCCGAGTTGTTGTAGATTTTGTTTGTTGTCCCCACTTGTAAGAAATAACGAAAAACTTAACTGTTTGGAAAGTTATTTTTGGAACTTAACTAGCTACAGCTTGCAACGTGTTTAACAACAAACGCTAGAGTTGAAGAAGAACCATGGTCTCTCGGCCCCTCTTCGGGAGTAACGTATTGAATGTGAGTTTGAGTCTAACTAGCTAACGTTAATGTTATGATTTAACCAATTATATTGCTGAAATGAACCAGTCTTAACTAATGATTTGGCTTAGGTTAGAGTAGCGAGCAGGTTTTACTAGTTAGCGTTACATTTTCAATGTTGTCTCCTACTTGTATTTTTACAACACTTCTCTCTAGCTAACTTGATAAACGAAGATAGTGGAGTAACGTTAGTTAACGTTAGCTCAAATGTGGAGCGTGCTGCTGATTTTTAGCTAAGTTAGCATAATAGGCTAGTTAATTGCTCTCAATTTGTTCTGTAGAGAGCGGAAACTGACAAACTGAATAACGTTAACCGCGAAACAACATGGATGAAAATATTCAAAAAAAATAGCGTTGTTTGCGAACACATAACTTTCTTTTTGTCACTGGTTTTCACAGTTCTATGTAATGTGGCATCAACAAGCTGGTCATTTTTTAATGGACATCCGTGCCACTGCACTGTAAAGTTTGCCCAAGCTAAGTTTCGAGTTATTAAAGTAATACTAACCTTTTTTATTTCCCTCATTCATTTTTCCTAGACATTACAGATGGTCTTCACTTGAACTGAAGTCAAGCCACATTTGGCTGTTAACTCGCTCCATTCCAAAACATGGCAGATAGTTTTTACAAGTTGGAAGATGAAGCCTTTCCCAGTTGGCTTTGCGAGTCTTTGGACAGCACCAGTGGCCGTGCCACACTTGAGAATGTGACATTGGGTTCAGGTCCAGGACTTCCAGTAGCTGCCTCTACAGTGGCTAAAATTAAACCAGGGTCTGAAAACAGGTGGGTGGGAGCATGCTTCTACTTTGGACAGATGTGACTTGTTGTGGAAATGCCTACATGCGTCATTCTCTGAATCATCACACAAGCTATTTGACCAGTGTGACTAAGAATGGATGCTGAAATTATTCCAATCCCTGTTTGGGGCTTTGTGTTTGTAGTAAATGTATAATGTAGTTGCTACTTCAAATAGAAAGTATTAATATGCACTAGGTGTGAAACAATATAAAAATCAGCTACGCAATAAGAAACAAAGCAACAGCAATATTATCAAGGCGTCGTAACACGGACTAAAGTTCCACATCATAGCAGAACACTTCATACTTCAAATTAAGATAACAAGAAACGTTCTGGGCTACCCACATCACTTTAACAAGTCCGAAGACATGTAGGAATGATTAAGAAAAAACTCTTAACATGCTACTAAATTCTGCCCTATTCTCCTGTCTGAGCATAGTGCGGCAGTGTGGCAACTTCAGGAGCCTCAGATGAAGCTGGGAAGGATTAATCTGGGTTTCTGCACCGTGGTAATCCACCGCGATAATAAGGATATATTAAATAAAAAGAGTAATTGTTACTGTCAACATTTTTACCGTGGTTTACTGTTACACAGGTAATTTTTACATCCCTAATATGCACACAGTTTATTAATAATAAACATATGTCCAAATTGCACCAAATGTGACATAAAAATAGATAGGAATGCATTATGACACATTGAGACATGTCTGCCAAATATAGAACGGCATAGGGATATAGGGAAGTTGCTGCAGCCCTTTTGGTTTCTGAAATTTTCCACAAAACTAACAAACAGCGCAGAGGATGTTCATACTGATTCAATGTTCAGCTGCTGAATTATTTTTTGAAACACTAACCATGATGTAGAGCTGTTTAGTGAATTAATTAAGTTGTTTTGTTAAAGGCGTCCTGTTTTCTTTTTTACAGAGGAGATCCTGTTGAAGTGTCATATCTGGAGGACAGAGAGCTGCATCAGGCCAACTCACAGCCATCTGTTAGAGAACAGCCCAAGTTTGCCCTTAGCTTCAAAGATGACTTGTAAGTATACATGTAGTTTAAAGCGTCTAGTATACTCAAGCGCAACACCGTGCACGGACCGTTGCAGATGGCGTGCACGCTACGAGCATGCACAATCTATCAATATATGCACATTGTTTGTTGCCGTATTTTTTGTTACCTTTTATTTATCCAGGTAAGTCTATTGAGAACAATTTCTTGTTTGCAACAACGACCTGTCACATTCACACAGTTCCACACCTGGAAGCTGCCCAGTACAACCACAGTCTGATATGCTGGCCACTGAGCAGCTCCACTGAGCAGCTCCACTGGAGCGGTTGGGGTTAAGGGTTTAGGTTTAGGCACCCGGATCCTACCGGTCTGGAGATTGAACGACGACCTCCTGGTCCCAAGCTTGCTATTTTAACCTTTAGTCCACCACTGCCCCTTTCAGGTATTCTCCGAAACACCAGAGGACGTACAGACAAGATAACTGTAAATAACGTAGAAGTAGTAGAGAAAGGACCGGAAGTAAAGGGAAGCAGACTTCCTGGCAACAGTAGTACATAGGGATGGGCATTCAATTAAAGTTTCTTAGTCGATCGTGGAGAATTGACTATTAATTAATCGTTAATGTTTTTATGTTAAAATGTATTTAACTTTTTATAAATTAAAAATGCAATGAAAATACAAAAATTGGGTTAGGCTAAACTTGAAGATATATGCGTTGCTCTAAAGCAGCGGAACCTGCAGCTGTGAGCCGGCATTCTCAAACAGAGACCCTTGTTTGTTCCTAAATAATAATTAAAAAAGAATTATGTTAAACAATAACTTAACCAAAAACATAATATTTAGATCTGACAGGTTTTGTTAAAATGTAATTCAAAACTATCCAAGTCATGGAGTCGAAAGATGTTGAGAAAATTAGTCTATCTAACAATTAATTAGGCTATTTAACAAAGCTTCATAAAAAATAACTAGTAACTCACTTAAAACTTTTGCATCAGTCTACTGATTTTTGTTGAAAAAAATAACCATGTTGACATGATCTGGGGTCAGACGCGAACGATACCTGGTGATGTCAGTCCAGCCGCTGAAATCACCCGCTCTGAGGGGACTGAAGTTGCCAGGATGCACAGGTACCTTGGCAATAACTTGGCCAGCCCAAACAATAGCCCTTCCACTTTCCACAGTCTGTAGGGGTGCAATCCAGGGGCGGGGGGGGGGTCTCCATTGGAAAGTTCT
>NC_045738.1:20838488-20839123 GCF_008692095.1 Etheostoma spectabile | reverse complement strand
TTCTGCTTTGATGCCAGCCTCGCATTGAGTGGTATAGTGCTCCCCAAGGAGTTGTGCCATAACAGAGGACTGGGAGGCCGTGAATCCAGTGTTTGCGCTCCCCTCGTCCATGTCAAAAAAGCAGCCTCGTCTCCCCCAGCCTGTGGGACAGCCACCCTACCAGTCTCCACTGCCTCTTCCAGTTCAACCAGTTTTGCATTAGCAATAGAGATGTTCCGATACCATTTTTTTTACCTACCAATTCCGATGCTTGTGCTGCAGGTATCGCCCGAATACCGAGTACTGATACCAGATCATACTGCACATGCACGACTGTGATATTATTATCATTGTGGTAAGGCTTGGCTCAGGTTTAACACTTTGTAAAACATGAATTAATACAGCTGCAGAGGTTCGGTGGGCATTTGGAGATCTTTTTGAATATCCTCTAGGCGTGTAGTAGCCAGTGGCGAGTGTTTGGAATGCGTAACTATCTTCCTATCATTCGCCAGTGCATCACTCTCACTTCTCTCTGACAGTAGGCCTTCGTGCACCACCAGTTGGAGAGTGTGTGCAAAGCATCCCAAACTGGACATCCATGGCTTTCTTCATGTTGCTAGCGTTGTCGCGCAAAACAACATGAACGTTGGACTTGG
>NC_045738.1:20838103-20838471 GCF_008692095.1 Etheostoma spectabile | reverse complement strand
ACTAGCATCCCCTCAATTGCTTCGGCAATTAATGTGCCAGTATGTGACCCTCGGAACTTGTTGGCTTGTTGGTAAAGCTGACTGTATGCTCGTCTTTCAGCATACATGAAATATGTTCCCTAACTGTCTAGTATAATTTGGGTAGCGCAGTGTCGAAATTATTTACGACCTAGCAAACAGTACCTTGGTTCCAAATGCTCCATTAAGCGGCCAAATCCCACATTTGACGACAGACGGGTTGGTCATCTAGGACAATAAACTCCAAAACTTTGTTGGCTATTGTTGCTTTTTGGCTGTCTTTGGGGAATGTATCTCGTCGCTGGAAGGCCGTTTCCAGAGTTTGCTGCTGCAGTTATCTATTACTATCT
>NC_045738.1:20837726-20838093 GCF_008692095.1 Etheostoma spectabile | reverse complement strand
CCCCCCCCCCCCCCCCTAGCTTTCGTAAGTTTGTTGTGCTTTTTAGCACAACGCGTCTTCAAATGTTTACGTTGCTGGTGTTGAAATTTGCAACACTTGTCCACCCCTCGAAATTGCTTCTTTGCAAATGTTGCATGTAGCCGTCTTACTGGTGGGACCATCCACAGTAAAGTACTGCCGACATGATGCGCTAATGTTAGCTTCTTTTAAGGAGACGTAAGGTGATCAATTCTTCTTCGCATCTCTAAAACAGCAGCGCAACTATTTTAAGAGCGGTGAAGAACTGTGTCCGAGCTTACGGAGCTAACCAGCACAGTGCCTGGACTCCAGTGCTCGCCGATACCAGCATTTTCGGCAGTATCGGAGG
>NC_045738.1:20835835-20837716 GCF_008692095.1 Etheostoma spectabile | reverse complement strand
ACTGGTATCGGAATCGGAACATCTCCAATTAGCAGCCAGTCTCTGTGTTGGTGTAAGAAAGCCCAAGTGCTTGTGACGAGGGTCCAGCATTGATGAGATCATGGGGACGAATGACACAAACTGAACCTGTGTAAATATGTGATGGGGGAGTCAATAATCAGAAAAAATGCTATATCTAAATAGGTAACCAAACACCAATAACAAGAAAGTATGCATGTAATTAGGTATATCATGTAAACTAAGACAAAAAGTTTAGCTTACGTTTATTCGCTTGATGAGGGAGGAATGCACTTTTGTCTTGAATTCGTTGAGTCTTGGACTGTCTTCACTGTGCATGAGGTGGATATTGAGGAGGCCGCAGGTGACGGGAAGTGTTTGAGATGGAGACATCTTTCTCTGTAGCCATAAACGTGGTGGCACATTTGAGTGCTGACAGCACAGACTGTGTGTCCTCCCATCAGCTGCGAGTACTCATCCTTCAACTCCGGGATCCTGGCTTCGTGAAGCTTGGTCACGGTTTGGTCCAACAGCACAGCAACAACAGCAAACCGCTTCTCCACCAGCCGATCAAACATCTCGCACACAGGGTTCCACCGTGTTTTACACAACTGGATGAGCCGGTGAGTTGTGAGGCGCATTTGCCCTCCTCCTTTTGCAGTGCTTTGGTTACTGCAATGCAGTGGCTAACGGGTCTACTAGCCGTTGATGTTACCCAATATACAGTGCAAATCCGTCATTTATGGCTGAAATATGTGTGCAAAGCAAAAGGAAATCCAGACCACTCTGGTGGGGCAGCAACAAAATTGGCCTTGTTGAGAGTGAGTAATTGCAAGCTTATCTGTCCTCTCTGCATATTGACAGAAAGTGGGGCTCCGACACGCGCGTACACAGAGGTTTGGACGGATTAAACTCAAGCAAAGTACGTTAGCTCTACAGTTTTGTTGAAGTCAGTGAGTCACGGCAATGCAAATAAAGTGACTTTGAGTGTGATTACATTTATTCAAAACTTCACGCAGACAGCGATATATTAATGGTGAGGGTGAAATTTATCGTAGTGCTGTTGACGTAACACTTGCTAGAGAGAAGCAGCCACAACAGTGGTTTCTATGGCCTGATGACTGACACAGGTTGAGGCTGTAAGGAAAGGCAACTTTATTTCTACAATACCTTTCAGCAACAAGGCAATTCAATTATATTCCTTTGCACTTAAGTTCAAAATGATCAAAATTGGCACCGGATCTGAAGATATTGAACAATGCCCAACCCAGCAGTCCAACAGTTTTGTTGTTAGAGCAACTCTCTTAGCTGTGCTCAATTCTTTTAACAGCTCCTGTTTCCTTTCTTCATAGTGAATTTCTACTAGTCTGGTGATGGTACATTGTGACGGAATGTAATATGCTGTTTCCAATAAATTTGATCAGTACTTGAAAACCTTCACCCTCAATGCTTAAGGGCAGCATATCCATCTCAATGAACTGGCAGACCCATTGGATAAATTTCGCTGCTCGTTGTGCATCACAGCTCCTCCGTGCTAATACCGACTTAATCCTAGGTTGAGACTGAGAGCAGGATACACCGCCACTGACATTAAGCAGGGTCGGATGCACTTTTGTCTAAGTGGTACATTATTTGAGTTGTTAACGTTTGTCCACTAGCGGGACTTCTAACATCAGCATATAACCAGTCCCTCCAGGATTCAACCAATCACCGCAACTTTGGTGCGACCCCCAATTTTGACCAATCACCGCAATTTTTCTGCAAATTTGACCAATAACGTGAGTTTCCCGTGGCTTCAATCAATCCCAGCAGTCCCACGTGCCAGACTTTGTATCAGCATGTGACTCTGAAAGCCACTGACCAAGCGGAAGTGAGAATGGGTTG
>NC_045738.1:20835264-20835825 GCF_008692095.1 Etheostoma spectabile | reverse complement strand
TACATCGCCAAATTCATTTCCTTGTTTCTGATATGAAGAAGAGACGCGTGTGACTCTAATATCTCACATTCACCAACAAAAAGTACAGCAAAAGCCATGCAAAACATTTCAGGCCGTCTTGCCAACCTGTATACATTTTAACATCAATGTACCCTGTAACAATTTTTCACTCTGAAGCCACTGAAAGCAGCTGCTGTTTCAATTATGTTGGCTCTCTGCTGCTCAGTTCCCCCCGCGACTGACGCATGCGCACACGGTGGACGGTCATTGCAACAAACAAAACAAACATTGCAATTTTTATTGCAATTATTTTACTTAAGGTCCTGCAACATCAGGCAATTTGGGCCGCAACAATCTCAAAAAAAGGCTAACTATGGTTAGCCTGCAGTTTTGTGAACAGAGATTCTCTGTTAGGGATAATTCTAAAGAATTACCCCTTTGGTTCGCTAACCACACTATAAGTTTTCAGATCTCAGACAGAAAACAGGAGACTGAAATTAAATGCTGAAAGTACCTGCCGGCAGGGAAGCCTTAGAAACGTCTCATCAGACAGACCTGAGC
>NC_045738.1:20823789-20835254 GCF_008692095.1 Etheostoma spectabile | reverse complement strand
AAATTCCCCTGAAGGCAGTCTTTTTATTGATTAAAAAAAAATCAAGTTACATAGTGAGATATATGGTGTGGGTGTGGTGTTTGCAGTGAAACAGTGGAGTATACAAGGTGAACCATATTTGGCATAGAAAATTAAGCTTGACCCAGGACAGAATGCTCTTATAACATAAATGAAAACCTTAAACTATATATGAACTTTTGTATCACACAAACTGGCTGCTTAGAAAAATCACAGGCCTCCTAACGTGCTCATAAGTCATAAATGGGGTTAAGCACAGTGCATCTAATTGCTTTAATACCAGCAAAGATTTTCTAACACATTATAAGCATATGTTAAGCATAATAAAATCCCTAACATTCTCTTAAGTCCATAGCTTGATCCCTCATCCTTACAGGCTTGTCCGCATACAGCCCTCGGAGGTATCATAAGATAAGTGTTAAACCCTAAACCTAAACCCACATCGGCTCTTAGGGATATGGATGGATGGATGGATGGATGGATAAACCAAAATTAGAGCATCAGAAAATCTGAAGATGACAAGATCTAGACTTGTGCGTGAGTGAAGTATGTGGATGTAGTAGGTAAGCGAAGGGAGAGAAGGACAGTCCCTGCGGGGCCGGTGTTGCTGACACGCTTGTACTGACACAGTGTTGCAGGGGCCCATCACTGTGGTCTGCCAGTCAGGTAGTAACAATCCAAGACACAGGGGGGGCTCCCCTAGCATCGTTGCCGCTTCTCACCAGCAGGGCCCCGGTTGTTGTTGAACAAATCAGCTGGGAGAGAAGTCAAAAACCAGACCCCGTCTCGCCGGCTTGTCCAGTGCCGCTAGAAGGTGGTTGCACAGGAAGATGATTGCGTCCTCACTCACCAACCGGAAGTGGTAGCGAATGGAGGTCCAGAAGAGGTCTGACATGGGCCGCAAGCTGTTCCAAAACCAGTCTCGTAAGGTCCTTCATAATGTTGGGGTCAGTGCCACAGATTCTGTAGTCCTGGATCACTGGGACATGGCGTTGTTGGACACAGGACCGAGGCAGTGTCTTCACACCGAGGGACCCTTGGAGACTAAGGCTAGGTTGAGAGACTGGTGAGGAACTCCACATAGCTGATGGCACAGGCTTTGAGCACACCAGGACGGAAACCATCCGGGCTGCAGCCTTATAGTGAGCACATGAGTCAAAGTGGGGGAGGGGAGTCAGGCTGGAGAGAGGTGTTTTAACCTGAAGGCTTGAGGAGGGTGGAGTCCAGGGATCTCACCGAAAGTAGGGGCAAGGGAGCAGTGAGGGGAGGGGGGGTAGTGGGTTTCGAGGGGCGAGACAGCAGTGTGTTAATGGCGGATTTGGGCTGGAGCAGGGCATCAAATCTGTTAAAGACAGATTAAGTTTGGCCCTGTCCAAGCTCGGCATTCAACTCCCTGCTGCCGTTGGTCTGAAGCCAGTGACGGGCCTACCTACTCACACCTCCCTGTGTTGTTCTGCTTGGAGTTTACCGCTCCAGCTTCCATCCTTGACTTCTCCTTAGCCTCCCTGATCTTCCGACCTCCCTCCCTTTCCCCAGCTCTGAAAGCCCTCCATCTTAGTGTCAGGGATGTTCTTTATGTCAGGGTTACCCAACGGTTTGTTGTTGGGTAACACAAACGTCTTTGCTGGAGTGCACGTCACCACAGACGTTAATCTAGTCTGAGATCCACCAGTCAGTCCATCCATGTCCTTCCATGTTGGCTCACAGAGTGCATTCCAGTCTGTCACCTCAATAAACTCCTGAAGTGTCTCATGGCTCCCCCGACCATCTCCTCACTGTCCTTAAGGGTCACAGGTTGCCTTTACCAGAGGGCACAAGCAGGGATGTGAGACAGGTTGTGGTTTCGGATCAGCCCAGTGGGGAGGAGGGGGGGCGAAGACGCGGAGGGTCCTCTGACATAGTGCATACAGAATGCCGGTACCAGGGTCCTCTCTCTCTAGTATGGCAGGTCCCATAGCTGGTGACATTATTAGTGTGGGGTACATGGTGACAGGTTGAAGCTCAACCAAGATCCTCCTATGAGCGTGCACTCGGTGTGTGAGTCTGGAGTTCAGCAATGGCGGTGGGTAGACGTTACACGCCGACGTGTGGGTTGGCAGAGGGCGGAATGTAAACAGCACCGGCATGGATGTGTTCGATTTCCCGTGCAGGTAAATGGCCGGAGTCCACAGCAAGACAGTTCAAGTCTGGGCTACAAATCGCTGTTTAACCGTAATGTGACCGGGATTTCACCACTTGTTTTAACTAGAAACGCAAGCCCCCCGCCTTTACGCTTACCGCTCTCGGTGCAGTCCTGTCGGCCCGAACACGTCTGAAAGCCGTTGATGGACGTTGTGGTCGGGAATATCCAGAGGTACCAAGTCTCCGTGAAGCACAAAAACTACACTCCCTGTACTCCTCTGACTCTCGGAATAACGCTGTTAGCCAGTGACCACACTTAACCATGAGAGAAGGGAGAGACGGCTTAAATCTCCTCCCTCCTAAGTCTCCGTTGCCTGGACCCCTCTCTCTTCCCTCCGCCGCTTCATTCCACCTCTGCTCCTCGAGCGTGTCCTCCTCCAGATTTCCATGGGATGTCTGTGCCGGGGCGCCCAAGACAGTGCCTTGTGTGCTTCAGCGCAATCAGCTGGTCCCGGGTGTAAACAATGCGTCATGAAGTTGCTGCAGCAACGGTGCCGTGGCTATCCAAAACTTTTCCAACTCGCTGATTTGAGAGAGTATAGTAAAGTTGTCTAGAATCACACACGTAAAGAAACAAAAAGACTGTAAAAGAAAGATGTAAAAGTTAAGTAAGAGAGCGAAAAGACAAGGCAACTGCAACAGGCTGCATGCATCGTTGGCGCGTGCACACTAACGATCTACAAAGTGGGAGTGGGACAAATCCCTCCTGAGATGTGCAAACCTGGTGGCAAACTACAGAAACAAGGGTCAAGGGTTTTGCCACAAGTACTAAGTCTTTTGCAGAGGGGTCAAATACATATTTCTCACATAAAAAATGCAAATTAATTTATAACATTCTTGACATGCGTTTTTCTGGATTTTTGTTGGGTTATCTCTCCTCACAATAATCTACCTTAAATTATAGATGATCACTTCTTTGTCAGTGGGTAAATGTACAAATCAGCAGGGATCACATACTACTACCCCCCCCCCCCCCACTGTATGTGCAATACAGTCCGATGTTGACATTATCCACTAGACACGTGAGGTGGTACCCCCTAAACATGATAGCTAAATAAGTTACAAGAATTAGCTCAACTACCTATATGGCTAAAAACAAAGTTATTGAGAAAAAGAAAAAACAATTATTCTCTGAACATAAAGAGTGGCATTAGCGTATTTGAATACGTATGTTCTTTAGTCAGTGTTCAGAAATTACATTGCTCCACCCGTGTGATAAACCTTGATGAGGCCCTTATGTTTGATGCAGACTGTGCAGGAACGAGGAGAACATGGCTCCACCTTAAGCACCTTGGGTACCTGTGACAGGAGGATTGATGACTTGTCCCTCAGCAGATCGCTGTGTCAATCCCAGACAAAGATGGCCCACGCGCCCCTGAGCTCATCACAGAACTGCCTCCTCTAAGCCTGGCCTGAAACTGGGCGGTTACTCTCTCCAACCTGCACACACAAAAGAGAAGCCTCTAAACGTGTGTACACTGACTGCAGTAAGCCTGTTGCATACTCTACATCTATACTGCCATTCACCTTGAACTCCCAAGTAAGTAGCGTAAGTCGGTTTCTCTTGTGCTGTTGTTTCCACCTAGTGTTAGGTATGATAGCTACTGGCTAATGCTAGCGCTTGTTCCGCAGACTTCTGCCAGACCAGCTTGATGTCAGTGTTACTGTAACCAGCCTAGTTCTATGTGAAAAGAAAACCGCAGAAAGAAACATACCATATGCTAGGTGTGGTGATGGCAGGTTTTGGAGCGGACTGCGGGTAGAGAAGACTCTCTCCCCTCCATGCCAAAACAGCAGCAGAAAGACAATGTGTAAATAAAAAAATACCAGTATTTTATTTTATATAAGGGTTGCCGCAAATGTTTTTTTTTAGTTAAGGGTGGATTGGTTGTCATGGTGGGGGGTGTTTAAAATGCTTTAAAAAACATGCTACTTTTACTTGCATGGCTCCATTATCCTCCGTGACAGCTCTCTTCCATTTCACCTGACAACTCTTCCCAAAAAACCGATCTGAATAACAGAGGTCAGCCCATAGCTTCATTCACTCAAACAGATAATATGCGTTAAATAAAACAGGACACGTATTTCACTGTGAGTGTTAACTACGCTAACTAACGTAATAGTGTATAATGATGAAAAAAACGAAACAGACAACTGTGTCTCAAAGACTAGGCAACAGCCGGGACGTTAAGAATCCTGCAAGAGGTTATTGTCACTTCATCATGTATTCAGTTCGCTAAAACAAGAGAAGAAGCCTCACTGATGTGATACAGGACAAGATGCACATATATAAATTGCTCTGCCTGTCACAGGCCAACGCTCCGTGAGTCCATCACCCTTACTCTGTCCGGGCATGCCACAGCTGTCCACACATTTGTTGACAAATCCCACAAAAACACATGCAAAAGGGCGATGATGCATTTAACACACTGCTCCTCATACCACTGAAAAGCAAAAAATTGAACCCAAAGTCCATTATTATGGATGTTATCTACATTAAGCGTTTCACTTTTTCACATTAAATTATCACTTTTTTTTGTTTGTTTGAAGATGTCGTAAGGCGTGTCTTCCTTAGGTGGCTAACTGCAAACTGCTGCGGGAAACCCTGATTATATCAGAGTTAACAATCTGATGAGATATTGTTTTCATTTTCTGACCAGTTGTCTGGAGGTGCTGGGCAGCAGCCGTGTTCTGGTAGCATTGCTGTTCCTTCTGGCAGACTCAAGCTCATCCTCGTGTCCTCATCACTGGCAGGACAGGAGTCCATACCGGTAGCAGCCAGAGCGCACATTAGGCATCTGGAAACTCCTCGAAGTAAAAGGTAACAAGAAACACTTTACAGAACACTTTAATGGATGTTCGATATTAAATCCAATATATGATTCACAAACTAATGGCGGATTTAGTGGAATTAAATTCTTTGAAAATCTTTGGCAGCTCACTATTCGTTAGTAGAGGGCTATGATGAAGTCATAAAACGATTATCGATGTTGCCAAAGGAGGGGGGGGGGGGGGGGTAAAGTATTAACTCTACACGGTGCCCAAACTTTTGCACACGCCATTTTTTGTTTTTGTTATTTTGAAAGCGGTAAATGATGAAATAAAACACTTTTTGTGACATACTGTATTAAATGAATGTCATTTGATTCCTTTTTGGAGATTTTTCCATCTTTTCTTGGCTTCTTTATGCACATAATACAAATTTTTACCTGGGGTGCCCAAAGTTTGAGCCCCATTGTATTTAGTGTGAAATGCCTGGATACTTAGGTCGTACTGATTCTCAGCCTCCGCCACGTGTTTCAGAACAGTATTAGGGTCTCTCCGATGGTCTTACTTACCTCCTCTCTCTTTGCTCTGCTCAACAATTTTCTTTTATTGAGTGGCGTGAATGTTAGCAACACTTCATAATGAAATCGTTGCAACTCTCTTAATAAATCATATATAATAAATTCCTTTTTATTGTATCTGCCTCTTTAAAAAAAATAAAAAAAAACAAACAGACACTTCCTGATTAGCGGGTCTGAACACGGCAGACAGAAAAAAAAAAGCTGACCGGAAAATGAATACCAGCAGTAAGCAATAATCAATTATGGTCTGTCACTGCATCAATGCGAATCGTCCAGGACAACATTGTGATCATCGATGCAATGATTATTCCAACCTACCTTTCGAGCTTGCTCACCTGATTGTAGTCATCAAGAAAATGGTGTCTATAGTGTTCTAGTTCTAGTAACTTGGGTTTGATATGTGGTCAGTAGCACTTGGCAGTTGCTATGAAAAATAAAATACATACAGTGAAGGAGAGTTGAGTGAAAAGTAAACTCTGCTGTAGGTGTAAGAGAAACAATTGGTAAAGTAGACGTGTTTCAAAGGGGAGAAGAGTCTTACTGGCAGGAATCTCCTGGCCCTCCACTCTCGCCTCTCGCATTGCAGGGCATCAGTTTATTGAAATACAGCTCCAGCTCATCATCAGGCAGGTTGTTTGAATCAATGTCATCATCTGAAAATTAAACACAATGTTCACGCAGATGTCCTCAGATTTTACAAGTGTTTTCTGCAGTTATATATCAAGGATGTATCAACCTGTGGAATCACTGTTCATGCTGTCCACAGACATGAGCTTTTCATTTGCCGGAAGCTTGAGTTACTGCCACTGAAATGTCACTGTCATTCCCTCACTCTGCACACTGTCCTCAGCTGTAGCTGGTAAGGGCTGAGCTGTTATACATTGTCCAGGAAAAGAGAACATATTTGCCCATCCTTAAAAGACAAATGCAACCTATTTTGAAAAAAGAATTTAGCTAGTTTTTGTCATTGCATGTTTTATAATGAGTTAAGCCTTAATGGTCAAATGGCTTTCTCCTGTTGATGCCCATGCACAAGAAAAAGTCCACATTTTATGAGCCAGAATGAACTTGTTTTATACCATTGAGCAGTTGAGTATATAATTACTGTAAAAGAGCCATTACAGATAAAAAGTACAACTGCCAACTGGTCAGGTAATTGGTACCTGTGCATCTGTCACCATCGTTATGTCCAAACTGGGCAAACTTAGAAGCCCTGTTGACAGATCTGTCAGAAGAGACAGGAAAAACAAAATGACATTAGTATATTCAAAGACAACGGATCTTTTAATAATAATTTCTTCTATATATCAAAAATCAACTAATAAATGATTTCTTCTATATAATCAGAAGTACAAACCATACACAGTCCATCCATGCAGTATAGGTGAAGCCACTCTATACGTTTTTCCTACAGAAGGGATAATGACTGATTCTGAGGATGGCGAGTATTGGCACATGTATACCTATAAAGCTTGACAGTGCAACAGCATTACCTGTTCCAAGTTCTGTAGGCCGACCTCGGACTGAACCCATCGGTGTGGGAGGAAGCCCCAGCATGGAGCGTTGGGTTTTGAAATGCACTCTCATCCACAATAATCTTCACCAGCATGTCTGAAAGACGGTGGGCTGCGATGAGTCATCCGCATTGTCCCTTAATGCAGGGATGTAATAATTAGGACCACATACAAATTACATGGAAAAGAAGGTGGAGTATAAATCACTATAGACAGACATTAAGATGCCATATCTATATAGTAATACATGAGCATGACAAATTTTAAGTGTTAAAATAAAGCGGTCATTATTTGTGTATTTGACAGGGAAAATGCACACTTCTTGGCAGTACCAGAGTTAGTGGTAAGATTAATTTAATCAGTTCTGGGCAGGAAAAGGAGAAAAACATCTTAGTCGAAGGGAAACTTAAAACTGAACTGTAATTATACTAATCATGCTTTTAGTATTGATTGTAAATTATTTTCTCTCTGCCAATGTCATAACTATAAATGATTTTGTGAAATAAATCAACCTACGTGTGACTTATATTACAGTTGTGTTCAGAATAGTAGTGTGTTTAAATAAAGTGAATAATATTCAAATCCTTAGAATAGCTTTCACTCCATATATCAATGCATTGGGAACACTGAACATTCAATTCCAAGTCAAAATATGACCAAAATTGATCAAGTTTGGTCTTATACCTTTTACAAAAGTGACAAAAAAAGAAATATTAGCTGTTAAAAAACAAACAAAAAAGCAGTATTGCATTTTTCCTTTACAAACTCAACATTACTGATGAACTGTAAAATGTCTCAGGGTTGCTTTACTTTGAATCACTGCACTAATATTTAGTTGCATAACCATTATTCTGAGAATGCTTCACATCTGTGTTGCATGGCGCGAACAGGTATTCCAGGCCAGGACGATTGAACTACATTCCACAATTACTCTGCATACTAGTTTTGCCTCAGAAACAGCATTTTGATGCCCCCCTTACAAATGTACTATGGGATGGAGGTCCATCTTGTTCATCTGAACTTTGCTCGCTTACTAACATTAACGTACATCTTAGGTCATTGGCAAGATGGCGCTGTGTCGTGCGGCAGCCTGTTGCAGCAGCTCCTGATTGTATGCGTGCTTTGTGTGTTTTTAGTCACTTTATTTTATTTATTTTATTCTTTAAGGGTTGTAATCTGTGTTAACGATGGGGCCTGAAATTTTGGAACTTTTCTTTAGTTTTATTCTTACTTTGGTCGTGTTTTTATACTTCATGTTACGCTCAAGGCAGCGGGACATTGTTTAACAACACGATCAGTACTATTGCGCTGTGTGGACCTGTGCTGCTGCCTAGGGCCAAACATGAAATCCGATGGAGCTACGAAAGAGACGCCGGGTTGCAGAGGAGGAATAAAACGGAAGGAAAAAAGAAGAAAACACAGGCCTGCCGTCCCAGCGATCATTATGGGGAATGTACGGTCTCTGGGGATAAGGCGGACGAACTAGCAGCGTCATCAGAACCCAGAGGGAGTTCCGCGAGTGCAGTTTACTGTGTTTTACCGAGACATGGCTGCACTCGCACATCCCTAGTATGGTGTGGGCGGTACCTGCTTTTTGCCGTCGTGGGGCGGACAGGAACGTTACAGAAAGTGGTATGAAGAACGGAGTAGGGGTTGTACTGTATGTGAGTGAAAGGTGGTGCAACCCGGGAATATGAAGGAACGTTTCTGTAGCCCGGACATTGAACTGCTGGCTTGTGGGTTCCGTCCGTAATATTCCCGAGGGAGTTTCGTCCGCCATAATGATCGCTGTCTACATCCACCGTCTGCTGATGCGGAGGCAGCTGCTGACGTCATTCACACCACGGTCTCATGACTCCGACGCAGCACCCAACGCCTTCATTGCTATCTCTGGGATTTTAATCATGCTCTCTGGATAAATCCTCCCGAATTAAACATATTTAACTGCCCCACTAGAGACAAAAACTTTGACCTACTGTATGCAAATGCTAAGGATGCATACGTGCCACTGCCCTTCCCCCCCTTGGCAAATTAGATCACAATCTTGTCATGCTGTCTCCTATGTATGTTCCTTGTGTCCTGCGGCAGCCGTCCACAAAAGGACTGTGAGGAGTGGACTCAGGAGGCTGAGGAGGCACTGCGGACTACTTGGAGTCTACAGACGAGACGTGCTCTGTGAGCCACATGGGAGGACATCAATACATGGTTGACTGTATCACAGAATACATTAAGTTCTGTGAGAACACCACCATGCCCTCCTGGACTGTACGCTGTTTTCCCAACTACAAGCCGTGGATCACCAGTGACCTGAAAGTCCTTCTGAAGGAAAGAAGACAGCTTTCAGGTCATGACAGACAGGAGCTTAGGGAAGTACAGCACCGACTGCGGGATAAACTGAGGAGTGTTAAACACCTACAGGAGGAAGCTGGAGGCCAGTCTCCGCAGAACAACATGAGAGGGTGTGACAGGGATGAAGGAGATCACCGGGTGTGGGGGGGAGAAGAGGACAAACACCAGGCTGCAGGGAGAGAGCAAACGAGCTAACTGTTACTTCAACTAGCTCACAGCCATCCCCTGCCTCCTCCACCCCACACCAACCCCCACACCCCCTCTGTGCCTCCTCCCCCCCACCCTCTTTTGTTCCAACATCTCCCTCCTCACTCCCTCAGCCCCCTGCAGTCAGCCCACTCCCCCCACTACCACTACACCACATTTCTCCTCCCCCCACTGCACTTCAAGCTCCCCCCCCCGCTTTGCATTCACACCTGGCCAGGTGAAGAGACAGCTGACAGGCTACACCAGCGCAAGGCTGCTGCCCCCGGTGGCATCACCCAGGGTCCTGAAGACCTGCGCCAGACAGCTGTCTGGTGTTCTCCAGTACCTCTCAACCTGAGCCTGAGCCTGCAAAGGGTTGCCGCTGCTGTGGAAGACGTCCTGCCTTGTCCCGTCCCCAAGAGTCACTCCATCTGGCCTTAAGAATACCGCCCAGTGGCTCTCACATCTCATGTGATGAAGTGCTGGAGAGGCTGTTCTTGGCCTACCTGAGGCCGCAGGTGAGTTCTTCTCTGGACACTCTACAGTTTGCCTACCAGCCTGTCTGGGAGTGGACGACGCTGTCATCTATCTTCTGCAGCGAGCTCATTTGCACCTGGATGGTGGTGAGAATCACATTTTTTGATTTCTCCAGTGCGTTCAACACCATCCAGCCACTTCTACTTGGTGAAAGCTGCGGGTGATGGTGCCTTGCGTCCATAGTCTCCTGGATCACTGACTACCTGACAGATAGACACAGTTTGTCCGCCTGGACCGTGTTCTGTCTGATGTGGTGGTGAGTACGGGGCCCCGCAGGGGACTGTGCTGCTCCTTTCCGTTCACCTTAACACCTCAGACTTCCGTACAACTGGAGTCATGTCACCTACAAAGTTTTCTGATGACTCGCAGTTGTGTGGGTGTATAAGGGATGGACAGAGGGGGAGTACAGGGCACTGAGGGGTACTTGTGGAGTGGTCTGGTAAGAACTGCCTGCTGCTGAAGACGAGTAGTAAGACCAGAGAGATGGGATTGACTTCAGAAGGAAGGGAACGGCTCCGCAGCCCCTTTGCATCCTGGGAAGTGACTGGACATGGTGGAGGATTACAGATACCTGTTGTCAACATCGACCAGCAGCTGAACTGGAAGGTCAACAGCACTGCAGTTTACAGAAGGGGATGAGCAGACTCTACTTCCTGAGGAAGCTGAGATCCTTCAACGTGTGCAGCAGGATGTTGGAGATCTTCTACCAGTCGTTGTCCCAGCGCTCTGTTCTCCTCCCCATCTGCTGGGCACAGCATCGGAGTCAGCGATAAAAACGACTGAACAAAACTGATCAGGAAGCTGCTCCGTGATTGGCTGCAAACAGGACACATTTAAGCTGTGGTGGAGAGGAGGTCACTGAACAAACGGTTATCTATCATGGATAACCCTGACCACCCTCTCCACCCCACACTGGTCTACCAGAGGAGCAGCTTCTCTGGCTCCGACAGCTTTGATGCCGCACGGACCGCTACAGAAAATCATCATTCCACAAGCAATAACACTTTTTAACACGTCATCACTGGGTGGTAGTGGAGACTTTTGGACACCACACTACTGCACTAATGCAACCTGGACATTGGTTTTACTTACATTTAAGCATATTATTTAGTGTTGCACATTTTTGTTCCCCCATCCTGTACATATTCAAGTATTTGTTCTTTTTACTTATTCGTAATTATTTCATGTATATTTTATGTATGTATATTTTTCTCTAGTATTTCATTTATTTATATTTTTTGTCTTTGTGACTGATTTTGCTGCTGTAACACAGGAATTTCCCATTTTTCTTGGGATCATAAACATCCATCCATCTATCCATCCATCACCTTCA
>NC_045738.1:20823439-20823764 GCF_008692095.1 Etheostoma spectabile | reverse complement strand
CAAGAAAAATGGGAAATTCCTGTGTTACAGCAGCAAAATCAGTCACAAAGCACAAAAAATATAAAAATAAATGAAATACTAGGAAAAATATACATACATACAATATACATGAAATAATAATACGAATAAGTAAAAAGAACAAATACTTGAATATGTACAGGATGGGGGAACAAAAATGTGCAACTACTTAAATAATATGCTAAAAGTAAATGTAAATAAACCAAATGTCCAGGTTGCATTAGTGCAGTAGTGTGGTGTCCAAAAGTCTCCACTACCACCCAGTGATGACGTGTTAAAAAGTGTTATTGCTTGTGGAATGAATGAT
>NC_045738.1:20812829-20823429 GCF_008692095.1 Etheostoma spectabile | reverse complement strand
GGTCCGTGCGGCATCAAAGCTGTCGGAGCCTCTTAGAGAAGCTGCTCCTCTGGTAGACCAGTGTGGGGTGGAGAGGGTGGTCAGGGTTATCCATGATAGATAACCGTTTGTTCAGTGACCTCCTCTCCACCACAGCTTCAAATGTGTCCTGTTTGCAGCCAATTAAACCAAAATTAGAGATAAAAAATTCTGAAGATGACAAGACTCTAGACTCCTGTGCGTGTAGTTGAAGTTGTGGTGTAGGTTGGTTAGAGGAAGGGAAGAGGACAGTCCCCTGCGGGGCCCGGTGTTGCTGACACGCTGTCTGACACAGTGTTGCAGGGGCACATCTTGGTCTGCCAGTCAGGTAGTCAACAATCCAAGACACGGGGGGATCCCCTGCATCGTTGTCAGCTTCTCACCCAGCAGGGCCACCGGTTGTTGTTGAAACACTGGAGAGAAGTCAAAAAACCATGACCCCCGTGCTCGCCGGCTTGTCACAGTGCGCGTAGATGTGGTTGACAGGAAGATGATGGCGTCCTCAACTCCCAACCGGAAGTGGTAGCGAACTGGAGGGGTCCAGAAGAGGTCTGACCATGGGCCGCAGCTGTTCCAAAACCAGTCTCTCAGGTCTTCATAATGTTGGGGGTCGTGCCACAGTTCTGTAGTCCTTGGATCACTGGGACATGGCGTTGTTGGCACAGGCACGAGGCAAGATGTCTTCCACACGCAGGGACCCTTTGGAGACTAGGCTCGGTTGAAGACTGGTGAGGAACTCCACATAGCTGAGGGCACAGGCTTTGAGCACCCCAGGACGGAACACCATCAGGGCTTGCAGCCTTATAGTGAGCACACTGAGGTCAAAGTGGGGGAGGGGGAGTCAGGCTGGAGAGAGGTTGTTAACCTGAAGGCTTGAGGGAGGGGAGTCAGGGATCTCACAGAAAGAGGGGCAAGGGACAGTGAGGGGAGGGGGGAGTAGTGGGTTCGAGGTGAGACAGCAGTTGTGTTAATGGGGATGGGCTGGAGCAGGAGCATCAAATCTGTTAAAGACAGATAAGTTTTGGCCCTGTCCACGCCTTCATCCTCTGCTGCCAGTTGGTCTGAAGCCAGTGATGGGCCTACTGCTCTCCCACCTCCCTCGTGTTTGTTCTGCTGGAGTTTACGCTCCAGCTTCCTCCTGTACTTCTCCTTAGCCTCCCTGATCTTCACCTCCCTCCCATTCCCCAGCTCTGAAAGCCCCTCCTCTAGTGTTCAGGAGTTCTTTATGTCGTTACCCACGGTTTTGTGTTTGGGTAACACAACAGTCTTGCTGGACGTGCGTCCCACAGAGTTAATCTAGTCTGAGATACCACCAGTCATCCATCCATGTCCTGTCCATGTGGCTCACAGAGGCATCCAGTCTGTCACCTCAAAAACTACCTGAAGTGTCTCATAGGCCTCCCCCGACCATCTCCTCACTGTCCTTAAGGGTCACAGGTTGCCTTTTTACCAGAGGCACAAGCAGGGATGTGAACTAGGTTGTGGTCGGATCAGCCCAGTGGGGAGGGGGGGGGGAAGAGCGTAGGCGTCCCTGACATTAGCATACAGCGGTCCAGGGTCCTCTCCTCTCTAGTATGGCAGCTCACATACTGGTTGATTTAGTTAGTGTGGTGGTCATGGTGACAGGGTTGAAGTCACCAAGATCCCTATGAGCACTCGGTGTGTGATCTGGAGTTCAGCAATGGCGGTGGGTGACGTTACACGCCGACGTGGGGTTGGGCAGAGGGCGGAATGTAAACAGCACCGGCAATGGCATGTTGATTTCCCGTGGCAGGTAATGGCCGGAGTCCACAGCAAGCGTTCAATGTCTGGGCTACAAATACGCTGTTTAACCGTAATGTGACCGGGATTTCACCATCTGTTTTAACTAGAACGCAAGCCCCCCGCCTTTACGCTTACCGCTCTCGGTGCAGTCCTGTCGGCCCGAACGTCTGAAAGCCGTTGATGGACGTTGTGGTCGGGAATATCCGAGTGTACCAAGTCTCCGTGAAGCACAAAAACTACACTCCCTGTACTCCTCTGACTCCGGAATAACGCTGTTAGCCAGTGACCTCATTAACCATGAGGAGAAGGGAGAGACGGCTTAAATCTCCTCCTCCTAAGTCTCCGTTGCCTGGACCCCTCTCTCTTCCCTCGCCGCTTCATTCCACCTCTGCTCCTCGACGTGTCCTCCTCCAGATTTCCATGGGGATGTCTGTGCCCGGGCGCCCAAGACAGTGCCTTGTGTGCTTCAGCGCAATCAGCTGGTCCGGGTGTAAACAATGCGTTCATGAAGTTGCTGCGCAACGGTGCCGTGGCTATCCAAAACTTTTCCAACTCGCATGATTGAGAGAGTATAGTAAAGTTGTCTAGAATCACACCGTAAAGAAACAAAAAGACTGTAAAAGAAAGATTGTTAAAAGTTAAGTAAGAAGCGAAAAGACAAGGCAACTGCAACAGGCTGCTGCATGCGTTGGCGCGTGCACACTACGATCTACAAAGTGGGAGTGGGACAAATCCCTCCTGAGATTGTGCAAACCTGGTGGCAAACTACAAGAAACAAGGGTCAAGGGTTTTGCCACCAAGTACTAAGTCTTTTGCAGAGGGGTCAAATACATATTTCTCACAAAAAAATGCAAATTAATTTATAACATTCTTGACATGCGTTTTCTGGATTTTTGTTGTGGTTATCTCTCTCTCACATAATCTACCATTAAATTATAGATGATCACTTCTTTGTCAGTGGGTAAATGTACAAAATCAGCAGGGATCACATACTACTCCCCCCCCCCCCCCACTGTATGGCAATACAGTCTGATGTTGACATTATCCACTAGATCACGTGAGGTGGTACCCCCTAAACATGATAGCTTAAATAAGTTACAAGAAGTTAGCTCAACTACCTATATGGCTAAAAACAAAGTTATTGAGAAAAAGAAAAAACAATTATTCTCTGAACATAAAGAGTGGCATTAGCGTATTTGAATACGTATGTTCTTTAGTCAGTGTTCAGAAATTACATTGCTCCACCCGTGTGATAAAACCTTGATGAGGCCCTTATGTTTGATGCAGAGCTGTGCAGGAACGAGGAGAACATGCTCCACCTTAAGCACCTTGGGTACCTGTGACAGGAGGATTGATGACTTGTCCCTCAGCAGATCGCTGTGTCAATCCCAGACAAAGATGGCCCACCGGCCCCACTGGAGCTCATCATCAGAACTGCCTCCTCCTAAGCCTGGCCTGAAACCTGGGCGGTTACTCTCTCCAACCTGCACACACAAAAGAGAAGAGCCTCTAAACCTGTGTACACTGACTGCAGTAAGCCTGTTGCATTACTCTACATCTATACTGCCATTCACCTTGAACTCCAATTAAGATAGCGTAAGTCGGTTCTCTTTTGCTGTTTGTTTCCACCTAGTGTTAGGTATGATAGCTACTGGCTAATATCTAGCGCTTGTTCCAGCAGACTTCTGCCAGACCAGCTTGATGTCAGTGTTACTTAACCAGCCTAGTTCTATGTGAAAAGAAAACCGCAGAAAGAAACATACCATATGCTAGTCGTGTGGTGATGGCAGGTTTTGGAGCGGATGCGGGTAGAGAAGACTCTCTCCCCTCCATGCCAAAACAGCAGCAGAAAGACAATGTGTAAATAAAAAAATACCAGTATTTTATTTTATATAAGGGTTGCCGCAAATGTTTTTTTTTAGTTAAGGGGATTGGTTGTCATGGTGGGGGGTGTTTAAAATGCTTTAAAAAAACATGCTACTTTTACTGCATGGCTCCCATTATCCTCCGTGACGCTCTCTTCCATTTCACCTGACAACTCTTCCCAAAAAACCGACTCTGAGATAACAGAGGTCAGCCCATAGCTTCATTCACTCAAACAGATAATATGCGTTAATAAAACAGGACACGTATTTTCACTGTGTAGTGTTTAACTACGCTAACTAACGTAATAGTGTATAATGATGAAAAAACGAAACAGACAACTGTGTCTCAAAGACTAGGCAACAGCCGGGACGTTAAGAATCCATGCAAGAGGTTATTGTCCTTCATCATGTATCAGTTCGCTAAAACAAGAGAAGAAAGCCTCACTGATGTGATACAGGACAAGATGCACATATATAAATGTCTCTGCCTGTCACAGGCCAACGCTCCGGTGAGTCCATCACCCTTACTCTGTCCGGGCATGCACAGCTGTCCACACATTTGTTGACAAAACTCCCACAAAAACACATGCAAAGGGCGATGATGCATTTAACACACTGCTCCTCATAACCACTGAAAAGCAGAAAATTGAACCCAAAGTCCATTATTATGGATGTTATCTACATTAAGCGTTTCACTTTTCACATTAAATTATCACTTTTTTTGTTTTGTTTGAAGATGTCGTTAAGGCGTGTCTTCCTTAGGTGGCTAACTGCAAACTGCTGCGGGAAACCCTGATATATCAGAGTTTAACAATCTGATGAGAATATTGTTTTCATTTTCTGACCAGTTGTCTGGAGGTGCTGGGCAGCAGCCGTGTTCTGGTAGCATTGCTGTTCCTTCTGGCAGACTCAAGCTCATCCTCGTGTCCTCATCACTGGCAGGACAGGAGTCCATACCGTAGCAGCCAGAACGCACATTAGGCATCTGAAACTCCTGAAGTAAAAGGTAACAAGAAACCTTTACAGAACATTTAATGGATGTTCGATATTAATCCATATATGATTCACAAACTAATGGCGGATTGTAGTGGAATTAAATTCTTTGAAAATCTTTGGCAGCTCACATTCGTTAGTAGAGGGCTATGATGAAGTCATAAAACGATTATCGATGTTGCCAAAGGAGGGGGGGGGGGGGGGGGTAAAGGTATTAACTCTACACGGTGCCCAAACTTTTGCACACGCCATTTTTTGTTTTTGTTATTTTGAAAGCGTAAATGATGAAATAAAACACTTTTTGTGACATACTGTATTAAATGAATGTCATTGATTCCTTTTGGAGATTTTTCCATCTTTCTTGGCTTCTTTATGCACATAATACAAATTTTTTACCTGGGTGCCCAAAGTTTGAGCCCCATTGTATTTAGTGTGAAATGCCTGGATACTTAGGTCGTACTGATTCTCAGCCTCCGCCACGTGTTTCAGAACAGTATTAGGGTCTCTCCGATGGTCTTTACTCTACCTCCTCTCTCTTTGCTCTGCTCAACAATTTCTTTTATTGAGTGGCTGAATGTTGAGCAACAACTTCAATAATGAATCGTTGCAACTCTCTTAATAATCATATATAATAAATTCCTTTTTATTGTATCTGCTCTTTAAAAAAAATAAAAAAAAACACAAGACACTTCCTGATGTAGCGGGGTCTGAACACGGCAGACAGAAAAAAAAAAGCAGTGACCGGAAAATGAAGTACACAGTAAGCAATAATCAATTATGTCTGTCACTGCATCAATGCGAATCGTCCAGGACAACATTGTGATGCATCGATGCAATGATTTATTTCCAACCTACCTTTCGAGCTTGCTCACTGATTGTAGTCATCAAGAAAACTGGTGTCTATAGTGTTCTAGTTCTGTAAACTTGGGTTTGATATGTGGTCAGTAGCACTTGGCAGTTGCTATGAAAAATAAAATACATACAGTGAAGGAGAGTTGAGTGAAAAGTAAACTCATGCGTAGGTGTAAGAGAAACAATTGGTAAAGTAGAGTGTTTCAAAGGGGAGAAGAGTCTTACTGATGAGGAATCTCTGCCCTCCACTCTCTGCCTCTCGCATGCAGGGCATCAGTTTATTGAAATACAGCTCCAGCTCATCATCAGGCAGGTTGTTTGATCAATGTCATCATCTGAAAATTAAACACAATGTTCACCAGATGTCTCAGGATTTTACAAGTGTTTTCTGCAGTTTATATATCAAGGATGTATCAACCTGTGGAATCACTGTTCATGCTGTCCACAGACATACTTTTCATTTGCCGGAAGCTTGAGTTACTGCCACGAAATGGTCACTGTCCATTCCCCACTCTGCACACTGTCCTCAGCTGTAGCTGGTAGGGCTGAGCTGTTATACATTGTCCAGGAAAAGAGAACATATTTGCCCATCCTTAAAAGACAAAATGCAACCTATTTGAAAAAAGAATTTAGCTAGTTTTTTGTCATTGGCATGTTTTTATAATGAGTTAAGCCTTAAATGGGTCAAATGGCTTTCTCCTGTTGATGCACATGCACAAGAAAAAGGTCCACATTTTATGAGCCAGAATGAACTTGTTTTATCCTTTGATGCCAGTTGAGTTATAAATTACTGTAAAGAGCCATTACAGATAAAAAGTACAACTGCCAACTGGTCAGGTAATTGGTACCTGTGCATCTGTACCATCGTTATGTCCAAACTGGGCAAACTTAGAAGCCCTGTTGACAGATCTGTCAGAAGAGACAGGAAAAACAAAATGACATTAGTATATTCAAGACAACGGATCTTTTAATAATATTTCTTCTATATATCAGAAAATCAACTAATAAATGATTTCTTCTATATAATCAGGAAGTACAACCATACACAGTACATCCATGCAGTATAGGTGAAGCCACTCTATACGTTTTCCTATCAAGAAAGGGATAATGACTGATTCTGAGGATGGCGAGTATTGGCACATGTATACCTATAAAGCTGACAGGTGCAACAGCATTTACCTGTTCCAAGTTCTGTAGGCCGACCTCGGACTGAACCCATCGGTGTGGGAGGAAGCCCAGCATGGAGCGTTGGTTTTGAAATGCACTCTCATCCAATTAATCTTCACCAGCATGTCTGAAAGACGGTGGGCTGCGATGAAGTCATCCGCATTGTCCTCTTAATGCAGGGATGTAATAATTAGGACCACATACAAATTACATGGAAAAGAAGGTGGAGTATAAATCACTATAGACAGACATTAAGAATGCCATATCTATATAGTAATACATAGAGCATGACAAATTTTAAGTGTTAAAATAAAGCGGTCATTATTTGTGTATTTGACAGGGAAAATGCACACTTCTTGGCAGTACCAGAGTTAGTGGTAAGATTAATTTAATCAGTCTCTGGGCAGGAAAAGGAGAAAAACATCTTAGTCGAAGGGAAACTTAAAACTGAACTGTAATTATACTATATCATGCTTTTAGTATTGATTGTAAATTATTTTCTCTCTGCCAATGTACATAACTATAAATGTATTTTGTGAATAAATCAACCTACGTGGTTGACTTATATTACAGTTGTGTTCAGAATAGTAGTGTGTTTAAATAAAGTGAATAATATTCAAAATCCTTAGAATAGCTTTCAACTCCATATATCAATGCATTGGGAACACTGAACATTCAATTCAAGTCAAAATATGACCAAAATTGATCAAGTTTGTCTTATACCTTTTACAAAAAGTGACAAAAAAAAAATATTAGGCTGTTAAAAAACAAACAAAAAAGCAGTATTGCATTTTTCCTTTACAAACTCACATTACTGATGAACTGTAAAATGTCTCAGGGTTGCTTTACTTTGAATCACTGCACTAATATTTAGTTGCATAACCATTATTTGAGAACTGCTTCACATCTGTGTTGGCATGGCCGAACAGGTATTCCAGGCCAGGACGATTGAACTACATTCCACAATTACTCTGCATTACTAGGTTTTGCCTCAGAAACAGCATTTTGATGCCCCCTTACAAATGTACTATGGGATGGAGGTCCATCTGTTCATTGAACTTTGCTCGCTTACTAACATTAACGTACATCTTAGTCATTGGCAAGATGGCGCTGTGTCGTGCGGCAGCCTGTTGCAGCAGCTCCTGATTGTATGCGTGCTTTGTGTGTTTTTAGTCACTTTATTTTATTTATTTTATTCTTTAAGGTTGTTAATCTGTGTTAACGATGGGGCCTGTAAATTTTGGAACTTTTCTTTTAGTTTATATTCTACTTTGGTCGTGTTTTGTAACTTCATGTTACGCTCAAGGCAGCGGGACATTGTTTAACAACACGATCAGTCTGATTGCGCTGTGTGGACCTGTGCTGCTGCCTAGGGCCAAACATGAAATCCGATGGAGCTACGAAAGAGACGCCGGGTTGCAGAGGAGGAATAAAACGGAAGGAAAAAGAAGAAAACACAGGCCTGCCGTCCCAGCGATCATTATGGGGAATGTACGTCTCTGGGGTAAGGCGGACGAACTAGCAGCGTCTATCAGAACCCAGAGGGAGTTCCGCGAGTGCAGTTTACTGTGTTTTACCGAGACATGGCTGCACTCGCACATCCCTAGTATGGTGTGGGCGGTACCTGGCTTTTTGCCGTCGGGCGGACAGGAACGTTACAGAAAGTGGTATGAAGAACGGAGTAGGGGTTGTACTGTATGTGAGTGAAAGGTGGTGCAACCCGGGAATATGAAGGAACGTTTCTGTAGCCCGGACATTGAACTGCGGCTTGGGGGTTCCGTCCGTAATATTCCCGAGGGAGTTTCGTCCGCCATAATGATCGCTGTCTACATCCACCGTCTGCTGATGCGGAGGCAGCTGCTGACGTCATTCACACCACGGTCTCATGACTCCCGACGCAGCACCCAACGCCTTCATTGCTATCTCTGGGATTTTAATCATGCTTCTCTGGATAAATCCTCCCGACATTAAACATATATTAACTGCCCCACAGAGACAAAAACTTTGACCTACTGTATGCAAATGCTAAGATGCATACAGTGCCACTGCCCTTCCCCCCCTTGGCAAATTAGATCACAATCTTGTCATGCTGTCTCCTATGTATGTTCCTTGTGTCCTGCGGCAGCCTGTCCACAAAAGGACTGTGAGGAGGTGGACTCAGGAGGCTGAGGAGGCACTGCAGGACTACTTGGAGTCTACAGACGAGAGCGTGCTCTGTGAGCCACATGGGGAGGACATCAATAACATGGTTGACTGTATCACAGAATACATTAAGTTCTGTGAGAACACCACCATGCCCTCCTGGACTGTACGCTGTTTTCCCAACTACAAGCCGTGGATCACCAGTGACCTGAAAGTCCTTCTGAAGGAGAAGAAGACAGCTTTCAGGTCATGGGACAGACAGGAGCTTAGGGAAGTACAGCACCGACTGCGGGATAAACTGAGGGAGTGTAAAAACACCTACAGGAGGAAGCTGGAGGCCAGTCTCCAGCAGAACAACATGAGAGAGGTGTGGACAGGGATGAAGGAGATCACCGGGTGTGGGGGGAGAAGAGGACAAACACCAGGCTGCAGGGAGAGAGCAAACGAGCTAAACTGTTACTTCAACTAGCTCACAGCCATCCCCTGCCTCCTCCACCACACACACCAACCCCCCACACCCCCTCATTGCCTCCTCCCCCCCACCCTCTTTTGTTCCAACATCTCCCTCCTCACTCCCTCAGCCCTCCTGCAGTCAGCCCACTCCCCCCACTACCACTACACCACATTTCTCCTCCCCCCACTGACACTTCAAGCTCCCCCCCCCGCTTTGCATTCACACACGGCCAGGTGAAGAGACAGCTGACAGGCTACACCAGCGCAAGGCTGCTGGCCCGGTGGCATCACCCAGGGTCCTGAAGACCTGCGCCAGACAGCTGTCTGGTGTTCTCCAGTACCTCTCAACCTGAGCCTGAGCCTGCAAAGGGTTGCCGCTGCTGTGGAAGACGTCCTGCCTTGTCCCGTCCCCAAGAAGTCACTCCATCTGGCCTAAGGAATACCGCCCAGTGGCTCTCACATCTCATGTGATGAAGGTGTGGAGAGGCTGGTTCTTGGCCTACCTGAGGCCGCAGGTGAGTTCTTCTCTGGACACTCTACAGTTTGCCTACCAGCCTGTCTGGGAGTGGACGACGCTGTCATCTATCTTCTGCAGCGAGCTCATTTGCACCTGGATGGTGGTGAGAATCACATTTTTTGATTTCTCCAGTGCGTCAACACCATCCAGCCACTCTACTTGGTGAAAGCTGCGGGTGATGGTGCCGTGCGTCCATAGTCTCCTGGACACTGACATACCTGACAGATAGACACAGTTTGTCCGCCTGGACCGTGTTCTGTCTGATGTGGTGGTGAGTGTACGGGGGCCCCCGCAGGGGACTGTGCTGCTCCTTTCCGTTCACCTTAACCCTCAGACTTCCGTACAACTGGAGTCATGTCACCTACAGAAGTTTTCTGATGACTGCAGTTGTGTGGGTGTATAAGGGATGGACAGAGGGGAGTACAGGGCACTGATGGGGTACTTGTGGAGTGGTCTGGTAAGAACTGCCTGCTGCTGAGACGATAGTAAGACCAGAGAGATGGTGATTGACTTCAGAAGGAAGGGAACGGCTCCGCAGCCCTTTGCATCCTGGGAAGTGACGGACATGGTGGAGGATTACAGATACCTGTTGTCAACATCGACCAGCGCTGAACTGGAAGGTCAACAGCACTGCAGTTTACAGAAGGGGATGAGCAGACTCTACTTCCTGAGGAAGCTGAGATCCTTCAACGTGTGCAGCAGGATGTTGGAGATCTTCTACCAGTCGTTGTCCCAGCGCTCTGTTCTCCTCCCCATCTGCTGGGCACAGCATCGGAGTCAGCGATAAAAACAAGACTGAACAAACTGATCAGGAAGGCTGGCTCCGTGA
>NC_045738.1:20811320-20812804 GCF_008692095.1 Etheostoma spectabile | reverse complement strand
GACTGGATCACAGAATACATTAAGTTCTGTGAGAACACCACCATGCCCTCCTGGACTGTACGCTGTTTTCCCAACTACAAGCCGTGGATCACCAGTGACTGAAAGTCCTTCGAAGGAGAAGAAGACAGCTTTCAGGGCATGGGACAGACAGGAGTTAGGGAAGTACAGCACCGTGCGGGATAAAACTGAGGGAGTGTAAAAACACACTACAGGAGGAAGCTGGAGGCCAGTCTCCAGCAGAAACAACATGAGAGAGGTGTGGACAGGGATAGGAGATCACCGGGTGTGGGGGGAGAAGAGGACAAACACCAGGCTGCGGGAGAGAGCAAACGAGCTAAACTGTTACTTCAACTAGCTCACCGCCATCCCCTGCCTCTCACCACAACACCAACCCCACACCCCCTCATTGCCTCCTCCCCCCCACCTCTTTTGTTCCAACATCCCTCCTCTACTCCTCAGCCCTCCTGCAGTCAGCCCACTCCCCCCACTACCACACCCACATTTCTCCTCCCCCCCACTGACACTTCAAGCTCCCCCCCCCGCTGCATTCACACTGGCCAGGTGAAGGACAGCTGGACAGGCTACACCAGCGAAGGCTGTGGCCCGGATGGCATCAGCCCCAGGGTCTGAAGACCTGCGCCAGACAGCTGTCTGGTGTTCTCCAGACCTCTTCAACCTGAGCCTGAGCCTGCAAGGGGGCCGCTGCTGTGGAAGACGTCCTGCCTTGTCCCGGTCCCCAAGAAGCGACTCCATCTGGCCTTAAGGTACCGCCCAGTGGCTCTCACATCTCATGTGATGAAGGTGCTGGAGAGGCTGGTCGGCCTACCTGAGGCCGCAGGTGAGTTCTTTCTCTGGACACTCTACAGTTGCCTACCAGCCTTGTCTGGGAGTGGACGACGTGTCATCTATCTTCTGCAGCGAGCTCATTTGCACCTGGATGGTGGTGAGAATCACATTTTTTGATTTCTCCAGTGCGTTCAACACCATCAGCCACTGCTACTTGGTGAGAAGCTGCGGGTGATGGGTGCGGTGCGTCCATGTCTCCTGATTCAGAAATGACCTGACAGCTTCGCATCCAACCAGTGTGAGGTTGTCCGTCACATTTGCGCTACACCATGTTTGGTCTCTGTCCTGATGTCAGGTGTCGGTCTAGCTTTCCCCACAGTGGGTTGTACGGGTCCTTACACTGAGGCCCCCCGCAAGGGCTGGGAGATGTGCTGTCCTTTGTTCTGCACGACAATCCCATCTTATCCTATCTCACACCCTGTCCTGGGCCTGCTATCCCGTATCAGTAATACTCACTGGTTTGTTTGTCTACCTGCCAGAACGTTTTCTGCATGACTGCCCTCGAAGTGGGAGTGTAGTGATACAGTCAACCATGTTATTGATGTCCTCCCCATGTGGCTCACAGAGCACGCTCCCGTCTGTAGACTCCAAGTAGTCCTGCAGTGCCTCCTCAGCCTCCTGAGTCCACCTCCTCACAG
>NC_045738.1:20810427-20811310 GCF_008692095.1 Etheostoma spectabile | reverse complement strand
GACAGGCTGCCGCAGGACACAAGGAACATACATAGGAGACAGCATGACAAGATTGTGATCTAATTTGCCAAGGGGGGGAAGGGCAGTGGCACTGTATGCATCCTTAGCATTTGCATACAGTAGGTCCAAAGTTTTATTGTCTCTAGTGGGGCAGTTAATATATTGTTTAAAGTCCGGGAGGGATTTATCCAGAGAAGCATGATTAAAATCCCCAGAGATAGCAATGAAGGCGTTGGGCTGCTGCGTCTGGAGTCATGAGACCGTGGTGTGAATGACGTCAGCAGCTGCCTCCGCATCAGCAGACGGTGGGATGTAGACAGCGATCATTATGGCGGACGTAAACTCCCTCGGGAGATATTACGGACGGAACCCCACAGCCAGCAGTTCAATGTCCGGGCTACAGAAACGTTCCTTCATATGTCCCGGGTTGCACCACCTTTCACTCACATACAGTACAACCCCCTACTCCGTTCTTCATACCACTTTCTGTAACGTTCCTGTCCGCCCGAACGGTCAAAAAGCCAGGTACCGCCACACCATACTACGGGATGTGCGAGTGCAGCCATGTCTCGGTAAAACACAGTAAACTGCACTCGCGGAACTCCCTCTGGGTTCTGATGAGCGCTGCTAGTTCGTCCGCCTTATTCCCCAGAGACCGTACATTCCCCATAATGATCGCTGGGACGGCAGGCCTGTGTTTTCTTCTTTTTTCCTTCCGTTTTATTCCTCCTCTGCAACCCCGGCGTCTCTTTCGTAGCTCCATCGGGATTTCATGTTTGGCCCTAGGCAGCAGCACAGGTCCACACAGCGCAATCAGCTGATCGTGTGTGTAAACAATAGTCCCGCTGCCTTGAGCGTAACATGAAGTTACAAAACACGACCA
>NC_045738.1:20809455-20810402 GCF_008692095.1 Etheostoma spectabile | reverse complement strand
CAGACGCCATCATTATGGCGGACGTAAACTCCTCGGGAGATATTACGGACGGAACCCCACAGCCAGCAGTTCAATGTCCGGGCTACAAAACGTTCCTTCATATGTCCCGGTTGCACCACTTTCACTCATACAGTACAACCCTACTCCGTCTTCATACCACTTTCTGTAACGTTCCTGTCCGCCCGAACGGTCAAAAAGCCAGGTACCGCCACACCATACTACGGGATGTGCGAGTGCAGCCATGTCTCGGTAAAACCCAGTAAACTGCACTCGCGGAACTCCCTGGGCTGATGAGCGCTGCTAGTTCGTCCGCCTTATTCCCCAGGACCGTACATTCCCCAAATGATCGCTGGACGGCAGGCCTGTGTTTTCTTCTTTTTTCTGTTTTATTCCTCCTCTGCAACCCCGGCGTCTCTTCGTAGCTCATCGGATTCATGTTGGCCCAGGCAGCAGCACAGGTCCACACAGCGCAATCAGCTGACGTGTGTGTAAACAATAGTCCCGTGCCTTGAGCGTAACATGAGTTACAAAACACGACCAAAGTAAGAATAAAACTAAAAGAAAAGTTCCAAAATTTACAGGCCCCATCGTTAACACAGATTAACAACACTTAAAGAATAAAAATAAATAAAAATAAAGTGACTAAAAACACACAAAGCACGCATACAATCAGGAGCTGCTGCAACAGGCTGCCGCACGACACAGCGCCATCTTGCCAATGACATAAGATGTACGTTAATGTTAGTAAGCGAGCAAAGTTCCAGATGAACAAGATGGACCTCCATCCCATAGTACATTTGTAAGGGGGGCATCAAAATGCTGTTTCTGAGGCAAAACCTAGTAATGCAGAGTAATTGTGGAATGTAGTTCAATCGTCCTGGCCTGGAATACCTGTTCGGCTCCATGCAACACAGATGTGAAGCAGTTCTCAGAAATAATGGTTATGC
>NC_045738.1:20804541-20809445 GCF_008692095.1 Etheostoma spectabile | reverse complement strand
AATATTAGTGCAGTGATTCAAAGTAAAGCAAACCCTTGAGACATTTTACAGTTCATACAGTAAATGTTTGAGTTTGTAAAGGAAAAATGCAAATACTGCTTTTTTTGTTTGTTTTTTAACAGCCTAATATTTCTTTTTTTGTCACTTTTTGTAAAAGGTATAAGACAAACTTGATCAATTTTGGTCATATTTTGACTTGGAATTGAATGTTCAGTGTTCCCAATGCATTGATATTATGGAGTTGAAAGCTATTCTAAGGATTTTGAATATTATTCACTTTATTTAAACACACTACTATTCTGAACACAACTGTACATATAAGTCAACCCACGTAGGTTGATTTATTTCACAAAATACATTTATAGTTATGTACATTTGGCAGAGAGAAAATAATTTACAATCAATACTAAAAGCATGATATAGTATAATTACAGTTCAGTTTTAAGTTTCCCTTCTGACTAAGATGTTTTTCTCCTTTTCCTGCCCAGAGACTGATTAAATTAATCTTACCACTAACTCTGGTACTGCCAAGAAGCTGTGCATTTTCCCTGTCAAATACACAAATAATGACCGCTTTATTTTAACACTTAAATATTTGTCATGCTCTATGTATTACTATATAGATATTGGCATTCTTAATGTCTGTCTATAGTGATTTATACTCCACCTTCTTTTTCCATGTAATTTGTATGTGGTCCTAATTATTAACATCCCTGCATTACAGGGACAATGCGGATGACTTCATCGCAGCCCACCGTCTTTCAGACATGCTGGTGAAGATTAATTTGGATGAGAGTGCATTTCAAAACCAACGCTCCATGCTGGGGCTTCCTCCCACACAGATGGGTTCAGTCCGAGGTCGGCCTACAGAACTTGGAACAGGTAAATGCTGTTGCACCTGTCAAGCTTTATAGGTATACCACTGTGCCAATACTCGCCATCCTCAGAATCAGTCATTATCCCTTTCTTGATAGGAAAACGTATAGAGTTTGGCTTCACCTAATACTGCATGGATGTACTGTGTATGGTTGTACTTCCTGATTATATAGAAGAAATCATTTATTAGTTGATTTTTCTGATATATAGAAGAAATTATTATTAAAAGATCCGTTGTCTTTGAATAATACTAATGTCATTTTGTTTTTCCTGTCTCTTCTGACAGATCTGTCAACAGGGCTTCTAACGTTTGCCCAGTTTGGACATAACGATGGTACAGATGCACAGGTACCAATATACCTTGACCAGTTGGCAGTTGTACTTTTTATCTGTAATGGCTCTTTTACAGTAATTTATATACTCAACCCTGGTCATAAAGGTAATAACACAGTTCATTCTGGCTCATAAAATGTGGACCTTTTTCTTGTGCATGTGCATCAACAGGAGAAAGCCATTTGACCCATTTAAGGCTTAACTCATTATTAAAAACATGCCAATGACAAAAAACTAGCTAAATTCTTTTTTCAAATATAGGTTGCAATTTTGTCTTTTAAAGGATGGGCAAATATGTTCTCTTTTCCTGGACAATGTATACAGGCTCAGCCCTTACCAGCTACAGCTGAGGACAGTGTGCAGAGTGAGGGAATGGACAGTGACCATTTCAGTGGCAGTAACTCAAGCTTCCTGGCAAATGAAAAGCTCATGTCTGTGGACAGCATGAACAGTGATTCCACAGGTTGATACATCCTTGATATATAAACTGCAGAAAACACTTGTAAAATCCTGAGACATCTTGTGAACATTTGTTTTAATTTTCAGATGATGACATTGATTCAAACAACCTGCCTGATGATGAGCTGGAGCTGTATTTCAATAAACTGATGCCTCCTGCAATGCAGAGAGGCAGAGTGGAGGGCCAGGAGATTCCTGCATCAGTAAGACTCTTCTCCCCTTTGAAACACGTTCTACTTTACCAATTGTTTCTCTTACACCTACCAGGATTAGTTACTTTTCACTCAACTCTCCTTCACTTGTATGTATTTTATTTTTCATAGCAACTGCCAAGTGCTACTGACCACATATCAAACCCAAGTTCTACAGAACTAGAACACTATAGACACCAGTTTCTTGATGACTACAATCAGGTGAGCACAGCTCGAAAGGTAGGTTGGAAATAAATCATTGCATCGATGCATCACAATGTTGTCCTGGACGATTCTGCATTGATGCAGTGACAGACCATAATTGATTATTGCTTACTGATGTTACTTCATTTTCCGGTCACTGCTTTTTTTTTTCTGTCTGCCGTGTTCAGACCCCGCTACATCAGGAAGTGTCTTTGTTTTTATTTTTATTTTTTTTAAAGAGCAGATACAATAAAAAGGAATTTTATTTATATATGATTTATTAAGAGAGTTTGCAACGAATTTCATTATTGATAGTTGTTGCTCAACTATTACGCCACTCAATAAAAGAAATTGTTGAGCACAGAGCAAAAAGAGAGAGGAGGTAGAGTAAAGACCATCGGAGAGACCCGTAATACTGTTCTGAAACACGTGGCGGAGGCTGAGAAATCAGTACGACCTAAGTCATCCAAGGCATTTCACACTAAATACAATGGGGCTCAAAACTTTGGGCACCCCAGGTAAAAATTTGTATTAATGTGCATAAAGAAGCCAAGAAAAGATGGAAAAATCTCCAAAAGGAATCAAATGACATTCATTTAATACAGTATGTCACAAAAAGTTTTTATTTCCATCATTTACGCTTTCAAAATAACAGAAAACAAAAAAATGGCGTGTGCAAAAGTTTGGGCACCGTGTAGAGTTAATACCTTTACCCCCCCCCCCCCCCTCCTTTGGCAACATCGATAATCGTTTTATGACTTCATCATAGCCCTCTACTTAACCGAATAGTGAGCTGCCAAAGATTTTCAAAGAATTTAATTCCACTACAATCCTGCCATTAGTTTTGTGAATCATATATTGGATTAATATCGAACATCCATTAAATGTTCTGTAAAGTGTTTCTTGTATACCTTTTTACTTCAGGAGGATTTCCAGATGCCTAATGTGCGTCTGGCTGCTACCGGTATGGACTCCTGTCCTGCCAGTGATGAGGACACAGAGGATGAGCTTGAGTCTGCCAGAAGGAACAGCAATGCTACCAGAACACGGCTGCTGCCCAGCACCTCCAGACAACTGGTCAGAAATTGAAAACAATATTCTCATCAGATTGTTAAACTCTGATATAATCAGGGTTTCCCGCAGCAGTTTGCAGTTTAGCCACCTAAGGAAGACACGCCTTAACGACATCTTCAAACAAAACAAAAAAAAGTGAATAATTTAATGTGAAAAAGTGAAACGCTTAATGTCAGATAACATCCATAATAATTGGACTTTGGGTTCAATTTTTCTGACTTTTCAGTGGTTATGAGGAGCAGTGTGTTAAATGCATACATCGCCCTTTTGCATTGTTTTTTGTGGGAGTTTGTCAACAAATGTGTGGACAGCTGTGGCATGCCCGGACAGAGTAAGGGTGAGTGGACTCACCGGAGCGTTGGCCTGTGACAGGCAGAGAACATTTATATATGTGCATCTCTGTCCTGTTCATCACATCAGTGAGGCTTTCTTCTCTTGTTTTAGCGAACTGAATACATGATGAAGTGACAATAACCTCTTGCATGGATTCTTAACGTCCCGGCTGTTGCCTAGTCTTTGAGACACAGTTGTCTGTTTCGTTTTTTCATCATTATACACTATTACGGTTAGTTAGCGTAGTTAAACACTACACACAGTGAAAATACGTGTCCTGTTTTATTTAACGCATATTATCTGTTTTGAGTGAATGAAGCTATGGGCTGACCTCTGTTATCTCAGAGTCGCTTTTTTGGGAAGAGTTGTCAGGTGAAATGGAAGAGAGCTGTCACGGAGGATAATGGGAGCCATGCAAGTAAAAGTAGCATGTTTTTTTAAAGCATTTTTAAACACCCCCCACCATGACAACCAATCCCACCTTAACTAAAAAAAAACATTTGCGGCAAACCCTTATAATAAAAATAAAATACTGGTATTTTTTTATTTACACATTTGTCTTTCTGCTGCTGTTTTGGCATGGAGGGGAGAGAGTCTTCTCTACCCGCAGTCCGCTCCAAAACCTGCCATCACCACACAGCTAGCATATGGTAATGTTTCTTTCTGCGGTTTTCTTTTCACATAGAACTAGGCTGGTTAAAGTCAACACTGACATCAAGCTGGTCTGGCAGAAGTCTGCTGGAACAAGCGCTAGCATTAGCCAGTGTCAGCTATCATACCTAACACTAGGTGGAAAACAACAGCAAAGAGAAACCGACTTACTTGCTTACTTACTTGGGAGTTCAAGGTGAATGGCAGTACTGTAGATGTAGAGTAATGCAACAGGCTTACTGCAGTCAGTGTACACAGAGTTTAGAGGCTCTTCTCTTTTGTGTGTGCAGGTTGGAGAGAGTAACCGTCCCAGTTTCAGGCCAGGCTTAGAGGGAGGCAGTTCTGATGATGAGGCTTCCAGTGGGCGCGGTGGGCCATCTTTGTCTGGGATTGAACACAGACGATCTGCTGAGGGACAAGTCATCAATCCTCCTGTCACAGGTACCCAAGGTGCTTAAGGTGGAGCATGTTCTCCTCGTTCCTGCACAGCTCTGCATCAAACATAAGGGCCTCATCAAGGTTTTTATCACACTGGGTGGAGCAATGTAATTTCTGAACACTGACTAAAGAACATACTGTATTCAAAATACGCTAATGCCACTCTTTATAGTTCAGAGAATTTAATTGTTTTTTCTTTTTCTCAACTAACTTTGTTTTTTAGCCATTATAGGCTAGTTGAGCTAACTTCTTGTAACTTATTTAAGCTATCTACTGTTTAGGGGGTACCACCTCACGTGCATCTAGTGGATAATGTCAACATCTGACTGTATTGCACATACAGTG
>NC_045738.1:20803311-20804531 GCF_008692095.1 Etheostoma spectabile | reverse complement strand
GAGTAGTATGTGATCCCCTGCTGATTTTGTACATTTACCCACTGACAAAGAAGTGATCAGTCTATAATTTAATGGTAGATTTATTGTGAGAGAGAGAATAACCACAACAAAAATCCAGAAAAACGCATGTCAAGAATGTTATAAATTAATTTGCATTTTTATGTGAGAAATATGTATTTGACCCCTCTGCAAAAGACTTAGTACTTGGTGGCAAAACCCTTGACCCTTGTTTCTTGTAGTTTGCCACCAGGTTTGCACACATCTCAGGAGGGATTTTGTCCCACTCCACTTTGTAGATCGTTAGTGTGCACGCGCCAACGTGCATGCAGCCTGTTGCAGTTGCCTTGTCTTTTCGTCTTCTTACTTTAACTTTTTAACAGTCTTTCTTTTTAACAGTCTTTTTGTTTCTTTACGTGTGTGATTCTAGACAACTTTACTATACTCTCTCAAATCATGCGAGTTGGAAAAGTTTTGGATAGCCACGGCACCGTTGCGCAGCAACTTCATGACCGCATTGTTTACACCCGGGACCAGCTGATTGCGCTGAAGCCTAACAAGGCACTGTCTTGGGCGCCCCGGGCCACAGACATCCCCATGGAAATCTGGAGGAGGACACGTCGAGGATGCAGAGGTGGAATGAAGCGGCGAGGGAAGAGAGAGGGGTCCAGGCAACGGAGACTTAGGAGGAGGAGATTTAAGCCGTCTCTCCCTTCTCTCATCATGGTTAATGTGAGGTCACTGGCTAACAGCGTTATTCCGGAGTCAGAGGGAGTACAGGGAGTGTAGTTTATTGTGCTTCACGGAGACTTGGCTACACTCGGATATTCCCGACCACAACGTCTCCATCAACGGCTTTCAGACTGTTCGGGCCGACAGGGACTGCACCGAGAGCGGTAAGCGTAAAGGCGGGGGGCTTGCCGTTCTAGTTAACAACAGATTGGTGAAATCCCGGTCACATTACGGTTAAACAGCGTATTTGTAGCCCAGACATTGAACTGCTTGCTGTGGGACTCCGGCCATATTACCTGCCACGGGAAATCTAAACGCCATTGCCGGTGCTGTTTACATTCCGCCCTCTGCCAACCCGACGTCGGCGTGTAACGTCACCCACACCGCCATTGCTGAACTCCAGACTCAACACCCGAGTGCCCTCATAGGGATCTTGGGTGACTTCAACCATGTCACCATGACCACCACACTAACTAACTTCACCCAGTATG
>NC_045738.1:20803117-20803301 GCF_008692095.1 Etheostoma spectabile | reverse complement strand
TACTAGAGAGGAGAGGACCCTGGACCTGCTGTATGCTAATGTCAGGGACGCATACCGCTCTTCCCCCCCCCTCCCCCCACTGGGCTGATCCGACCACAACCTAGTTCACATCCCTGCTATGTGCCTCTGGTAAAAGGGCAACCTGTGACCTTAAGGACAGTGAGGAGATGGTCGGGGGAGGCCT
>NC_045738.1:20802281-20803107 GCF_008692095.1 Etheostoma spectabile | reverse complement strand
CTTCAGGGATGTTTTGAGGTGACAGACTGGAATGCACTCTGTGAGCCACATGGACAGGACATGGATGGACTGACTGAGTGTATCTCAGACTAGATTAACTTCTGTGTGGACTGCACTGTCCCAGCAAAGACTGTTTAGTGTTACCCAAACAACAAACCGTGGGTAACTAAGGACATAAAGAACATCCTGAACACTAAGAGGAGGGCTTTCAGAGCTGGGAATAGGGAGGAGGTGAAGATCAGGTAGCTAGAGAATTACGGGAGCGGGGTACCTCCAGCGAACAACACCGAGGGAGGTCTGGAGAGCATGAGACCATCACTGGCTTCAGACCAACTGGCAGCGAGGAGTTGAGCACTTGGACAGGGCCAACAAACTTAATCTGTTCTTTAACAGATTTGATGCTCCTGCTCCAGCCCAATCCCTCCATTAACACAACTGCTGTCTCACCTCGAACCCACTACTCCCCCCTCCCCTCACTGTCCCTTGCCCTCCTTCTGTGAGATCCCTACTCCCCCCTCCTCAAGCCTTCAGGTTAACACCTCTCTCCAGCCTGACTCCCCCTCCCCCACCTTTGACCTCAGTGTGCCTCACTAATAAGGCTGCAAGCCCTGATGGTGTCCGTCCTGGGGTGCTCAAAGCCTGTGCCTCTCAGCTATGTGGAGTCCTTCACCATGTCTTCAACCTGAGCCTTAGTCTCCAAAGGGTCCCTGTGCTGTGGAAGACATCTTGCCTCGTTCCTGTGCCAACAACGCCATGTCCCAGTGACTCCAAGGACTACAGACCTGTGGCACTGACCCCCAACATTATGAAGACCCTGGAGAGACTG
>NC_045738.1:20801763-20802271 GCF_008692095.1 Etheostoma spectabile | reverse complement strand
AGCTGCGGCCCATGGTCAGACCTCTTCTGGACCCCCTCCAGTTCGCCTACCACTTCCGGTTGGGAGTTGAGGACGCCATCATCTTCCTGCTCAACCACATCTACGCGCACCTGGACAAGCCGGCGAGCACGGGGGTCATGTTTTTTGACTTCTCCAGTGCTTTCAACACCAACCGGCTGGCCCTGCTGGGTGAGAAGCTGACAACGATGCAGGTGGATCCCCCCCTTGTGTCTTGGATTGTTGACTACCTGACTGGCAGACCACAGGATGTGCCCCTGCAACACTGTGTCAGACAGCGTGGTCAGCAACACCGGGGCCCCGCAGGGGACTGTCCTCTCTCCCTTCCTCTTAGCCATCTACACCACAGACTTCAACTACCACGCAGAGTCTTGTCATCTTCAGAAGTTTTCTGATGACTCTAATGTGGTTGGATGTATCAGCAAGGGTGACGAGGCTGAGTACAGAGCTGTGGTGGGGTACTTTGTCACATGGAGTGAGCAGAACCATC
>NC_045738.1:20801625-20801753 GCF_008692095.1 Etheostoma spectabile | reverse complement strand
TGTGACAAAGACCAAGGAGCTGGTGGTGGAGAGCCAAGGCAGCAGTGAGCCCTGTTTCCATCCAGGGGGTTAGTGTGGAGGACTACAAATACCTGGGAGTGCACTTGGACAATAAACTGGACTGGGCC
>NC_045738.1:20801360-20801615 GCF_008692095.1 Etheostoma spectabile | reverse complement strand
AAGCCCTCTACAGGAAGGGCCAAAGCCGTCTCTACTTTCTGAGGAGGCTGAGGTCATTGGCAAACTTCAGACAGGCATGTACATGTGCTTTCTTCAGCAGGGGGACCTTGCTGGAGCTGCAGGATTTCAGTCCTTCACGGCATAGTGTGTTACCAATTGTTTACTTGGTGACTATGGTCCCAGCTGCCTTGAGATAATTGACCGTATAGTTCTAGGCTAATTCCTCACTGTTCTCATGATCATTGCAACTCCACG
>NC_045738.1:20800155-20801350 GCF_008692095.1 Etheostoma spectabile | reverse complement strand
TGCATGGAGCCCCAGGCTGAGGGAGATTGACAATTATTTTGTGTTTTTTCCATTTGTAAATAATAGCGCCAGCTGTGGTCACCTTCTCACCAAGCTGCTTGGCAATGGTCTTGTAGCCCATTCCAGACTTGTGTATGTCTACAATCTTGACCCTCACATCCTTGGAGAGCTCTTTGGTCTTGGCCATGGTGGAGAGTTTGGAATATGATGGATTGATTGCTTCTATGGACAGGTGTCTTTTATACAGGTAACAAGCTGAGATTAGAGCACTCCCTATCATGCCGGTTTTCCACTGCGTGGTATTTACTCGCCTCGACTCTACTCGCCTTTTTTGGTTTTCCATTACAAAAAAAAAGTCCCTTGGGACCTGCGTACCAGGTACTTTTTTTTTTAGTACTACCTCAGTCAAGGTTCCAGCGAGCTGAGGCGATACCAAAAGGTGATGTGGAAACCTGCAGACTGCTGGTTGGTCGGAGAGAATCGCACTCTTGTTGCTAAAAACGAAGTAATGCGACCAACCAGCAGTCTGCAGGTTCCACATCACTTTGGTATTGCCTCAGCTGCTTGGAACCTTGACGAGGTAGTACTAAAAAAAAAAAGTACGTCTTAATATTGAACAGGTTGATAGTGAGAAATAGTTTGTTTGCAGGCGTGGCGCGGGAGAGTAGATGAATCTGTCGATGTCTGGCTAGATTTTTTTTTTTTTTTTTAAATGTCCCGTTTGTTCTGGACACACACCGTTGTAACTGCTTGCAGTTCTAGTATTTAGATTTCTGACTATAGCCCGGTATCATTTAAATTTAAAGCGAAGTACAGCTGGCGCTTTGAGCATATGACTGCATGTATAGATGAGTTTCTTACCACCAACAGTAATGGGGAGGTCTCTGATTCTATTCTGTTGGAGGCCTTTAAAGCGGTGATGAGAGACCGTTTAAATGTTGCTGTTACTTAGAGTAGGCTGCTAAATCTCTATGGAGGGTTGCCGTGAAAAAGATACAGGCAATGCAATTTACTGGTCACATGAACAGCGCATGTTAAAAACCAGTGTTGGAGGCAACAGAAGCATTGCTTCATGTCACTCTAGTCAATGTCACAACCCCGCCGCAAGGAGGGGAGTGTTCCTTCCTTTCTTTAAAACTAATGGAGGTCTACCAGCAGTTAAAATCTTCCCACTGACAAATAGGACACACCACAA
>NC_045738.1:20800027-20800145 GCF_008692095.1 Etheostoma spectabile | reverse complement strand
ACAGCTTGGTCTAAATGTAATTCTTTATTCTATTCTAAAAAAAGGTTAAGACTAACAAACAACAAGTATACAAGAGTCAGCAAGGAAGGGTTAAAATTCATGTACTATACTAACTATA
>NC_045738.1:20799862-20800017 GCF_008692095.1 Etheostoma spectabile | reverse complement strand
ATGTCCTTATCGTTTATGTTTCAATGTTCGTTTCAGTTCAAGGCAGCAATGATGTAAACGGCAGCCAGTTTCACTCCGGAAGCCTGGGTCCTTTTTCGTCTGGTTGGCGTAGCGTCTTTGTTGCTCCGTAGCTGGCACTGGGAGGGAACAGAGAG
>NC_045738.1:20780607-20799852 GCF_008692095.1 Etheostoma spectabile | reverse complement strand
CAGAACACAGATCACAAGCAGTACTTCACGCCACACACTCTCCGAGGATAGCCGGCCGACTTTCCTTTACTTATCTGCTTTCTCGGAGTGTCTATCGTAGACGCTTCTCCCATCCGTCCACTCGTCTCAGCTGAAACCGGTGATGCCTCCTGTCTCCTTTGGCTCACTTCTCTGCTTCGATTCTGCTCTGCTCTCCTGCTTCCCTGCTCTTCCGCATTCCTCCTCTCCGCGCTTCCTCTTGCCCTCGCCGCTTTGCTTCCCCGTGGCTTCTCTGCCTCTTCTGCTGGAGCTTCCCCCTTTTCACCGCCTTTTCTCACACACCTGCCCTCATCAAGCCCAGGTGTGTCCTTGTGAATTCTGAGCTTGTTAAGTCTGAGCGACAACAACAAACAAGGGGAGGGTCTCCAGTCTCCATAAAGAAACCCACCTAAAACAAGGAAATAAAGCCCACACAAAACCAAACATGCAATACAACAAACTCAAGAACATGCCACAATAACCCAAACCGAAACACAGCAAACACATTCAAAAACCAACCGAAAACTACGACCCCTGCAACATATTAACAGTGTAATCCACCTTTGACATTAACACTACACTTGGCAGCAGGTAACGTAATGTTAGCCTACTGTTAGGTACTAGCTGAATTAAACACGGTTGAAATGCTGACAGCTTTACGGTGTGACAGTATTTCACTGTAGAGCACACCTGGGCATTGTACAGGCACACATGAGGTCAGTGAGAAGTTAGCAATCAAACATAAATAAGTGTACATCATGCATAGAATACAACTGCATTGCTTTCATTTTGAAGGAAACTGTTTTGTTTTTTGTGCAAACGTATGCACCTTCTTCATCTCTGGTTGTAATTCGCAATTAAAAATAAGTAGAAGAAGAACTGCAGTGTGTCTGTGAGCCTCGAACTGGGTGTCACTGCCCAATGTGAATCAAGTGCAGATTTGAGTCGCGGATGTGTCACTTTGCAACGAGTGAAGATGTGAGTTGTACATGCGTCACTTTGCAACAAGTAGCCTACAAGATTCTAACGAGACTTTTGTAAAAAATGGACCTACATAACGAAGTTCGTTCACTGCGGCTACAAGTTAGCGATCACACAAAACAAAGGCTGTCACTTGAATGGTGTTTTGAGCCAACATTAGCAATCAAACAATCATAGATAGTTAAAATGTTTTTGAAATCACTGCTAGCTTAGCTACAAGCTAGCAACCGAACACAACAAAGGCTATCACTTGAATAACTCTTTGAGTGATTTGTTCACTGAGGTAAATGCATATTTTGACAACATGGGACTTACATGGAACAAACCGGCATGTCTTACAATCGATGGTTGTCCGAATTTTAAAAATCTGAAAAAAATTCTGACTTTTGAAGCGGCTGCAAGAAAAAGTGACTGAAGTGAACTCAAAACTGAAATTGGTATTTTTGCATTTTTTTTATACATCCGCAGTTGTTGTGTAAGTCGGTGCTAAAACTTAACCATGTTATTGATATTATAACTAAAACATGTAACTTCTTCAGAGCAAGAGCATTAAATTACAGGCAGTTTGTGTCACTTTTGGAGGAGCATGAAACTGAACATGGGGACATAGGCTCCCAGACAGATGTCAGGTGGCTCAGCTTGGGCAAGGTGCTTAAAAGAGTATGGGACCTGACAGCGGAGATTTGAGTTTTGTGATATGAAAGGCAGACATCCCAGAACTCTCAGATGTGAACTGGATGGCTGATCTTGCATTTGCTGTTGATGTGAGTGCACTAGTAAAGGAACTAAACACCAAACTGCATCGCAACAGCTTATTTCCGCATTAAATGAAAGACCGTGATATAATGTTGTAATTTTGTACTTTGTCTGTTTAGCATTTTCATTTTCAAAGAAAAATGTAAAAAAAAAAAAAGAGAATTCTGTAGTTAGACTACGGCAACAAAATATTAATAGCACTTTGTAAAGTTAATTGAATGCCGTTCTTTGAAAAATGGCGAAAAACATGCATATTTTGGTCACAAATGCATTTGTGGATGTTGATTAAATAGTAACATAATTGCATTTTGTACTATGTCTACTTCACTTTTTTCATGTCCTAATCATAACAGTTGTGCCCTTGCCAGTTGCAGCTTACCAAAGATCTTGTGTACTGCTTTTTATAAAGAGATACAATTAATATTGAGAAGAATTGAGTTTAGCCTAATAGTTCGTCCTTCTTCAGTTAACCTCTTTAGTCCCGGTTTCTCATGTGGCCCCTTGGAAAAATTAATTGCCCACCCCTGCTGTAGAGGATTCCAAGACGCTTCCAAAAAGACGCTAACTAGCACTGGTCACTACTGTCGGAAAACAATGGGGTGAATTAATTAATGGGGTAAAAAGGCCAGCTGAAACGAACAACCAACAAAAAGATGAGCATGAGTCAAAGAATAGTAAAGGAAGACATTTCAATACAATGTACAATGCAATGTTTGTGAGGGTCTGATTTATGACACCAGGAGAGAAGAAATGTACTGCAGTGACTGTCGTGTGCATGACTCAGAGAAAGCAAAGTAAAATCCTCTTGTAATCAACACTAGAAACTTAAAATTAGAAGCAAGTAAGGACCACAAGTCATCAAAAACCTACGTACACACAATAAGTTGTAAATTATTAAAGACTGCGCTTCCGAAGGAGACTGCTGCAGTCAAGGCACTGACGTACATGAAAGCAGCGCTGGATGCGACTGCAGTTTCGGAACGTTCATGGGATTTCTGTTTTTCACCTTTTTATGAGGCAAAAAAGACATAGCTGGTAAAAAGTCCACTTAAAAATCCACCTGCCACAGTGGCTGGTTGTCAAAAAAGTTACCGTCCTAGACTTGACTCTATGATGCATTTTACGTGAAACGGGTAAAACTTGTGGTACATCCAAAGCCATTGTAAAATACCCGTTTTTGTCGTTAGGTTAATGTTACTACATCTTAAATAAATTATTTAAATTCCTCCCTTTTTTTGTGCTGATTCGAAAAAAATTGATCCGATCCATAATTCAAAACCGTGATCCAATCCAACCCGTGAGTTTTGTGATCTGTTGCACACCAAGTCTAGTCAGTCTCCTCAAATCTTTAGTTGAGTGCCTGTTTGTTTTGTGTCATTGTGTAACTCCAGGGGATGGAGGAGGTGGGGATGGGAGCAGCGGGAGTGAGGAAAGCGGAAATGACGGGGGAGTTTCAACCATCCCTCTCCCAACGACTGTTGTCCAGACCACGTATGATGTCCTGCGTGGGCTTGGGATTGTGGGGAGCAGTGCTGTTGATGAGGATGGCAATTTGAATCTGCCAGGACATTCTGAGGTAAGAATGAGGCTCACTTGAGGGGGGGGAAAAAATCTCAGAAATGAGAATGTTGCCCTCCGAGTTGTCGGAAAAACTCGGAGTTCAGTTTTTGACTGTTGAATCTCTTGCGTTATGTTAAGTCTAAACTCGCATTGTCAAGTCTATGGTGAGTAGTTGGCTATACCGCTTATCTATTCTAAGAGATGGGGAAATCGCTCTCGCTTGTATGTACAGTTGTGTTCAAAATAATAGCAATCCAACATCACTAACCTCATAAATCATATTTGGTTTAACTTATATTTGTGCATGGCAAATAATTTAATAGCAAGTGCCATAAAGTTATAGAAAACCAGCAGACCGTGATGACAGTCATGACATGCATGCTGCCTCTACAGGTGATTTTCTATCCAGCCTCGAGCTTGTGCCTTTTTCGTTGTCGTTGAGCATAAAATCCAAACTGTTACATCCTGGATTTATCCACTTGACGTCCATAATTCATCGCATTTTCGCTCATTTCTGCCGCTAGCTCTCTGCTCTGTCTCTCTCTCTGTGTTTACGGAAGCAGCATGCCCATATATGGGAGACGTCGTCACCCATATATGGGTTTTACAGAGGAGAGGGTTTTACAGAGGAGAAGGGCGTCACTGGTTTGAGATTTGGCATGTATTTTGGCCTTTTTTGAAGAAATGTAAATAGTATGTGCTTTATGAGTTATGTTTATTTTTGCGTATAGGCGAACTGTTTTAGCATTGCTGTGGGTGTAATATCAATAAATATGACATTAGTATGTTGAATATTGGCATAAGTAAATGTCATTAGGGCAAAAACGTCTGGACTTTCTTTGAAAAAATTTCTCTACAAATATTTATATTTACAAATATTGGTATCGGCTTCAAAAATCACTCGGGCTCTACTGTGTAGACAGTAAAGCATGGTGGTGCAACAATTATGTTACGGGGATGTTTCTCATACTGTGGTGTTGGGCCTATTTATTGCATACCAGGGAACATGGATCAGTTTAATTACACCAGAGTACTTGAAGACATCATGTTGCCTTATGCTGAAGAGGAAAAGCCTTTTTAAATGGGTCTTTCAACAAGACAAAGACCCAAAACAATTCAATTCAATTTCAAATCAATTTTATTTATAGTATCAATTCATAATAAGAGTTGTCTCGAGACACTTTACAGATAGAGTAGGTCTAGCCTACACTCCAGAATTTACAAGGACCCAACAGTTCTAGTAGTTTCCTCAATTTCAAATTATGCAATTCAGTTTTTCAATTCAGTTATTCAAAGTAAGCCATACAAATTTAAATTATGTTATTCAAATTGGGTGTTTAATGCAATTATTCTAATTGAGCTATAGAAATTCAAATCATTCTTTTCTGCCCATAGGGGGTTTGCGTCTTTCTCACCTTTTTCAACGCTTATAAGTTTATATCCTTGATTTATTGTCACGTCTCCGCTTTATCTGCAAAGACAAAAGTTTATTCATGCATTTTTGGGAGATTTCATACAGAATTTAGTGTATATTGATATCAATTTTGTACACCTTAAGTACTTTCTCTTTGCCTTCATCTAAATCAGAATGAGAGGTATTGGAGAGTAAGTTTTCACAAAAAAGGAACTTGGTGTTTGGCACATACAATACACATTAAATGGAAATGAACAATAAAACAAAGTACTGTAACAGTCAAGAACATAAATATAAAATAGACCGTGTTTATGCTTTATGCATTTAGCATTACAAAATAGTTACCGCCGCTCTTTTAGCATTTTATGAAATGTCATAAAGTTGTAATTCCATTACTGCAGAGCCGTCTTTTACACTGAACTCAAGTAAACTGGGTCAAAGTCATCTGTTCTCAACCCTTTGAAGGTGAGCAACTATAACAGTGACAGAATGTTATCACTCACAAAGTCATAACAACCTAATAAACAGTACGAGCCTCGATGGTTGTTTCACCATGAGAACCACGCTCATGCAGGTCTCGTCAAATATGATTGTAGCTTATAGTAGACAAATTTACTGTTTATCAGACCCTAGATGAGACAAGAAGCTAACGTTGGCAAGTGCTGAGGTCCCTCCTCTGCTTTCTCCCCGCTGTAGGAAACATGTATTTCCTCGACATGCTGTATGCACTTACTATTTTTTTTCCATGTTAGTGGGGATCCATACTGCTCAAAACCATAAAGAAATAACGTAATGTTCCCTCAGCATTTTGTTTTGTTGCTAAACTGTGTGCAAAATGAGTGATGAGGTTGTGGGTTTTCACTTTTATATCGTATAGTTTCTCAGATCTGATGCTTGATCTACACATTTTTTTGCAGATGGGTGACCGTGTGGGTCCTGTAGGAATAGGAGAGGCCAACTCTTCTTTTGGGTCAGGGGGAACTCAAAGGTTTTCTCCTGTCAACTGGAGCATGGTCCTGGACCGACAGGAGGTACTGGTGAGTACAGATGCATGAGAACTCTAATCTAATTGTAACACCCAAACTCGTCATTTTAATTGGGCTATTTTGTGCATATATTTATTTCATTATAATGGATAATATTGCTTTTTTTTTCCTCAAATAAATGATGGCGATACCCGGCTTCTATTTCAAGGAAGAAAGGAGCAATAAAGTAACCATCAAACACTCAAAAGATAATGTGGTAGCAACAGAATCTGCCTTTTATTTATTCATTTTTTTAAAGTGGGCTACTCTTAAATTAACTAGAGCGAAAGGTTTGATAACATTTAAAGTAATGCTGTGAAACGATTAAAATGTTTAATCGCATTAAAGTTCTAGATAACTCCTTATTAATTGCAATTAATTGCACATTTTGATCTATTCTAAATGTTCCTTGATTTCTTTTTGTCCCATTATTTTCTTTTCTCATTTTACACCGAACTGCAAGCTGCAGAGTGTGTTCCATCTTTCAAACCCCAGCAGCCCTATTTGCCTAATTTTCAGGGTTCTTTAGACCACGTTGAAACACAACAATGGGCTGAAGGAACCTTCTATCCATCCATCCATCCATCCATCTATCTTCATCCGCTTTATCCGGTATCGGGTCGCGGGGGCAGCATCTCCAGTGGGGACCCCAAACTTCCCTTTCCCGAGCCACATCAACCAGCTCCGACTGGGGGATCCCGAGCTTCCCAGGCCAGGTTGAGATATAATCTCTCCCCCTAGTCCGTCTCTTCCCCGAGGCCTCCTCCCAGCTAGACGTGCCTGGAACACCTCCCAGGGAGGCGCCCAGGACATCCTTACCAGATGCCCAAACCACCTCAACTGGCTCCTTTCGACGCGAAGGAGCACGCTCTACTCCGAGCTCTCTCGGATGATTGAGCTTCTCCCCCTATCTCTAAGGGAGACGACCAGCCACCCCCTGAAGAACCCACTTCGGCCGCTTGTACCCTGGATCTGTTTCTTTCGGTCATGACCCAGCCTTCATGACCATAGGTGAGGGTAGGAACGAAAATTGCCCGGTAGATCGAGAGCTTTGCCTTCTGGCTCAGCTCTCTTTTGTCCACAACATTGCGATAAACGGAATGTAATACCGCACCGGCTGCTCCGATTCTCCGACCAATCTCACGCTCATTGTCCCCTCACTCGCGAACAAGACCCCAAGGACTTAAACCCCTTCCTTGGGTAGGACTCTCTCCCCACCCGAAGAAAGCACTCCATCGGTTTCCTGCTGAGAACCATGGCCTCAGATTTAGAGGTGCTGATCCTCATCCCAGCCGCTTCCACACTCATGCGAACCGATCCAGTGAGTGCTGAAGGTCACAGACCAATGATGCCATCAGGACCACATCATCCGCAAAAAGCAGCGATGAGATCCCGAGCCCACCGAACTGCAACCCCTCCCCGCCCCGACTACGCCTCGATATCCTGTCCATAAAATATTACAAACAGATTGGTGCCAAAGGCGCAGCCCTGGCGGAGGCCAACCCTCACCTGGAACGAGTCCGACTTACTGCCGAGAACCCGGACACAGCTCTCGCTTTGGTCATACAGAAGATTGGATGGCCCTGAGAAGGGACCCCCTCACCCCATATCCGCTGCACCTCCCACAATTTCTCCCGGGGGACCCGGTCATACGCCTTCTCCAGATCCACAAAACACATGAAGACTGGTTCGGCATACTCCCAGGCCCCCTCCAAGATCCTTGAAGAGAGAGTAAAGCTCTGATCCGTTGTTCCACGACCAGGACGGAATCCGCATTGTTCCTCTTCAATCCGAGGTCCCTCTATGCTGATGCACTTATGGTAACTGTTGTTCAACTCAACGCACAGATCCTCCCCTGTCACGTTATGTTGTATGTTCTGTGCCCAGAAGGCACATGTTATATGTTTATGTTAAAAGAAAACCAATAAATTATTAAAAAAAAAAAAAAAAAAAAAAAAAAACATCCACAAGTGTGTCTCTAGTTGGCATTTAGCAAAATTAAATATTTTGGTAATCGTACAGACATAAACCAGGAACAGTGATTGTCTGATTTCATGTCAGACAGTAAGGAAAAAGCGTATGTTCTTTTTATATGTGTATATATACTTCTTCTGGTTTCAACTGTATATATAGATTTGATTATTGTAACAGTGTGTACAGTCTCCTGCAACAAAAAAAAAAAAAAAAAAAAAAAAAAAAAAAAAAAATAGAAAGAAATTGGAACACACCTCTGCTCTGATTTTTGCACTGGTTACACTATTTGTTTTTTGCATTTTTGTTTTATGACTTGTTTTCTATTATTTTTGCTTTGTTTTTCTTCTGCTCATTTAAAGCACTTTTTCTTGCCTTGTTGTCTGAATTGTGCTATAAATTCCCTTGCTTTAACATAGAAGTATGATATTTTCACTCACCAGATGCAGGCCTTGTGGAGGGTGGTTGTTCTGAGAAGAGAAGCCATAGGTATCTCCACAGAGCTACAAGTAGTGAGCATCCATATATTGCTGGTTGGTATTCTTTTTCGAAATTACTCAGTCTGTCCTGCTGCGGCTGACCTGCACTCCTCACCCTCTGTGCAAAGAAGAGGAACTTTAAAACAAGGCAGGCCTGACCTCCCTTTCCTCAGTCTGGTGGGGTTCTTGGCAAGCCGGGTGAGACAGAAGAACCTTTATCACTTATTTGTGATGTTTCTAAGGAAGAACAAATAGTGTGGATGCTTGTGGTTCAGTTCTCCTGGCTTGACTCCATTAATGTGAGGGTCCGCCTGAGAACCACAAATAGTGATTGCAGAATGTACAGTTACAAATGCGGTCATTTTGTCTGCAGGGATGTGTGACAGTGGAGACTGCCCTGAGCCCCAGACCTACTGGCAGAGCTGAAAGATTTCAAGGACAAGGAATAACTTCTTTTTGGGACCCTTATGACCTGGAGATATGCATTTGAGGAGGCACTGCAGAGGAGCTAGTGTTTAATGTTCTCTCTCCTCCTCCGTCTTTTGCATCAGTATTGGGGTTTCTGTGAGTCTCCCTATCCACTCGCTGAGGCTAGCTACCTTGTTCCTCAAGATATCCTGTCTGAGGGTTTCTTCGAGAGCTGTTGAGGTTGTCGCCCAGCCGTGAGATCAAAGGTAGTGTGTGCTACAGAGGCATCCGTGCTGCTTGACAATCGTCTTTTCAAGTATTTCTCCATATCGAAGTCACTAAGCTCCCCAACACAAGTGTCCAGTATGTCGCTCTGATCTTGCTCAGGGAGGAACTATGTAGGGAAAGAACAGAAATTGAGGACAAAACATGTTCATTTAAAATTGTGCATCCATTTTTAAAAAGGTTATCACATAGAAGGAAACATTTTTCGCCCATCAATAGATACCGATATGTTTTGATACGCCAATATTTGCTGATTACATGGACCAGACCAATCGGTCAGCTGATGTTATTTACTTAGAATTAAGTAACATAAAAGATATTTGCTCCAATTTCTACACAACAAAATCAAGAGCATATTGAGTTATACACGACAAAGTTTCTGATGACTGGAAATCCTTTCTATAGCGACGACAATATTGTTGGAAATCTAGAAGAGATAAATCGCATGGGAGTCTACAAAGCTCTAAGATGTTTTATAAATCTCTGTCTAAGATTTGTAAAACTTATGACAGAGTTAGCAGTTAGTACATTTTTCAGGGCATCAATTTATTGGATCATCTTACAAAGATCAGTATTCATCATAAAAGGCTTGTGAGTCTTCAAATTAGTCATAAAGATTAAAAGTGCTGCCGACAAACATACATGAAGATCACAGACTCAACAAGTTGTTTTTATAACCTTAAAAGAATGTTAACATCATATATTCACCTGGTTCCTGAATTGCTTATAACTTTGGATGCAGAAGGGTTGAGTGGATTACCACTTCTCAACCCTAACCCCTGTCAAAGTTTGAATTTGTGCCATTTTGTGTATTTTTTTAAAAATAGTAACTTCTTTATGTTTCCCCCTTGGCTATTAATTACAGGTCTGGATATTTGCCTTTGCCTAAAATGCAGGGGTGTCCCCCTATCTCAATGCTCATTTGGTGACTTTTGAACTACTTGTGATCTATCTGCGAGCATCACAGAGCACAAGTATTGTTATATGCACAGGATTTCAAACCTCTCCTAGTCTATTCCAATTCCATGTATTTAAGTGAATTTTGGATCTATGGATCCAAAATTACTAATGTAAACACATATAATATATATATATACACATATATATATACACACATATATATATTACACATATATACATCACAATATATATATATACACAATATATACATAATTATATATAACATACATATATACATATGTATACATATATATACATATATATACATACATACACATACATACACATACACCTCTTACAGGTTTAGCTGAGTGTGGTTCCTCTGTGCAGTTGACAAGTCCAGCAGGTTGTGCAGTCTCAGGTTGATTTCTCAATCTACTTCTCTTTGACAGCTCCATGATCATGGCAGCCAGCTGTGAAGGGTCAGTGCTAATTGAGCATCAGCAATGGCTGAAGCAATTGTGCTGATACTCAGCATCAGATGGCTGCTGTATTGTTGGGCGACACACACTTTGGTTACCCAAGCTTAAATCAAGCAAGAGCCCTCACTGGGTCAGATAGTGCAGCTCTAACAATATGGTCCAAAGAGAAGAATGAGTTTATGTCAAAAAGACATACCACCGTGCATGTAATCCTACATAGAAATAGAAATGTTACATATCAAAAAATTCCTCGTACCTCCTGTTCACATGGTTCTGGATCTGTATCCCTTCGGTGACATTCTTTCACCTGGTGCCTCAAGAGTTTTGTCCAGGTCCTCTGCAAGGAGATGTCATCTAATAAAGAAAAGACGGTTAAATAAATTTTACAATAAGCAAAAGCACAGAAACATCACACACTACTGTATGAGTCTAAAAAGTGATTCTTTAAAATCCGCATACTGTGAACACACCTGGGTTGAGTGTTTTGTCTGCTTCGCTGAGTTCCATGGTGTCATTCGGAGGAGAGTTGCCTCTGGCAGAGAGCTCGGAGGGGTGAATTAGGGGAAATGGTTCCTTTTCTCTGGAGAGTATGATGTAGCCAAAGGATGGCTAAAGGAACAAAGACCAAAACTTTTAATGCAGGTTGTCCAAAGGACTTTCAAGTTTACCACCATTTGACTGTACAAATGTCTTGACAATTTTAATTTCTGAAACAATTTTCTTCAGCATAATTATATCTGAAATCACCTGCTAACAAAATAAATTGTCAGCTAGACCTTGTCAGCTATCAGACGCCATCTGCAAATCATGTGCACATCTCTTCTATGGCTTGATCTATAATGATTCTTAACAGCCTTCACAGCACTTTTTTAATTTCTGTAACACCTAAGAAAGCAATTTTACTGACCCGTTTAACCCCATCCCATCGTCAGTGCTGCCCAGAAAGCCCAAGGCTTCAGAGCGTTGTCCAAAAAACTGCCCAAAACTCAGTCGCAGGTAGCTTTGGTCCCCCTGCTTAAACGCTGAGGAGACCTGGAAGCCCTCATCAGAGGTGGCTATTGGTGGGAGCCTTCCAAGATGAGTCACTGTGAAACGTGCCGTTACTGCTGGCTTGTTCAATCTTCTCCTCCTGTGTGAACAGCAATACCCACAATTCAAATGTTATTTATAGTCCAACCACAACAAGAGTTGTCTCAGGACAAGGGCTCAAATTAAAAAAATCCCCACTGGCCCACAGGCCAGCAGATAAAATTTTGCTGGCCCCTTCTACATTTTTACTGGCCCTGAAAGAAATATGTGTGATTGGCGAAGGACAAAAACGGCGAAAATATAGCCACACACCTACCATGAAGCTTCAGAAAATGGTTTAACCCAGCTAGCCATTCCACTGTATGTTGTGCCATTAGTCGTAAAGTTGACCAGGGGTCATCAACTACATTTTCCACGCCAGAAGTTTTTTAAAGCATAACGCGGCTTTAAAATAAAGAAAACAAATGTATTTATACCCAATACGCATATTCTTTTTATATTTCCCTTTTTTACTAAATTAATGGTTTATTTTTTAAATGTATTAGAGTACTAAACTTCTCAAAAATCATGGAAAATCCATACTGATAACTAGATAGGCTACTCAACTAGAAAATGATCTCAGATTAGGGGGCAGTTCACTGAGGATGATGGTTAAAGTCATTGAATCTGAAACGTTGTATGCAGTGTCCTGATTGTGGAAAATGCTTGCAGGAAGTAGGCCTGTTGTCAGGTAAAAATACACTGTCAAAGAGCCTGAAGCAAAAAGTTGTGGCAAACAGCATCTTTAATGATGAATGACTGATAAGCAGCCTAGCATTCGTTCTATATGACTAGTTTGAAATAAGACAATGTTGTTGCAAAAGAATACAACCAGCAAAATCAAGAGTGAAGAACACAGCCATCATGATGGCTTCATTCACATGCATATTAAGTAGCCACATGCTCTATTTTGGTCATATGGCCGGTAAGAGTTCGCACTTCTGCCTCACTAAACATCTTTCATATTAGCTTGTTTATAAAAAGTCGTTATTTACGAGTAGAGCTGTGTTTGCACAGTGCAGGGCACAGAGTAGACAGCGCAGACTGAAATATCGTTTTTTACATGTTTGACTGTAGAACAGGTGTAGTCTACTTACAGTACGAGTGTAGTGTTAGTTCATCTGGCCAATGGCAGTAAATGATTCTCTATCATTTCCTCAGTTACAATCTGTGACGTAACGCACAACCTCTTCCAAAAGGCAACGCTTGTATCGAAATGAATTGTGTTTGAAGCTACTGGCATTTTGCTGGTTTGGCTGGTGGGCTTTTTTGGAAATTGCTGGCAAAAAAACATACCATCATCGCCTTTCTCCACCCAGATTTTTTTTTCCCACCAATTTTCCATGACACTAGGGCGGCTGTGGCTTATGGTAGTGGTAGAGCTAGAGTGGTTCCTGCCAATCAGATGGTTTGTTGGTTGGTTGTGATCCCTGCAATCCCATGTCAAAGTGTCCTGGGGCAAGACAATGAACCCCGAGTTGCCCCAAAGCTAGCATTTGAGTGTAAATGTGTGAGTGTTTATATGATGAGCAGGTCACCTTGTACGGCAGCCTCGGCCACAGTTTATGAATGTGTGTGAATGGTTCCTGACTACGTAAAAGCGCTTTGAGTATCGTTAAGACCAAAAAAGCGCTTTATAAATACAGTCAATTTACAATGTTATAAATTACCTGAGGGGAAAATTTGTAGTGTTACTAACATTCACACGCTTCGTTCGACGATGTAGTGGACAGAGCCACTTAGACTGGCCAGCGCAGGCCAAAAACTGGGCTATCAACTAGCCCAAATACTTTTTTTTTTTCCTGGCCCCAGGTCCTTGCTTATGTTGAGCGCTGCTCAGGACACTTTACAGACACAGGTCCACATTCCACAGACCCCATTCTATAATTTACAAGACCCAACCATTTCCCACAAGCAAGCATTTGGTGCGACAGTGGGAAGAAAAACTTTTTAACCTTTTTTATAGGAAGAAACCTCTTTAAATGCTAAATTTGTTAAGCAGAGTCTGGCGGATCCTCACTCACATAAACACACTGGGGTTACATCACTTCCAGCTGACTTCAGAACATAAGGCAAAACCATTACTACTATTTTTTTAACCAAATATTCTCTGGTCTAGCTCAGCAACAAAACTTTAACAGTGAGTCGGTCAGCATATTTGCATGTCGTTCACTATTGAGCCGGTAGGAACATTATCTTCACTTCACCAGTCTCTCCTATTCTCCATGTGTGCAGTGTGATGCTGCGTGGGTAAATGTCGCTTCCGTGCTCAGTGTAGCAACTTCACTTGATTACAATGGACGCGCTTGTGTTGCATTGCATCCGTGCCCATTCCCGCACTTAATGCAAAGCAGAGGATGTAATGACCATGTGGAATTTTAGCGCAGCGCTCATCATTGGGGCGCGGTTTGAGAATGAATAGAGGGAACACACATTTATAAAATATTGCCCGATATACTTATAATTGGAATTTTTCATTCCATGCATGCCACTGCAGAATGAACATAGGGGAAGTGTAATCCAGTGAATTGATTATTTTAGTTGTGGTAACAGATGTACAGTTGTGTTCAAAATAATAGCAGTCCAACATCACTAACCTCAAATCATTTTTTTGGTAGAAGTGATATTTCTACATTACATTAATTTACTAGTAAGTGTTGTAGTCATAGAAAACCAACAGACCAACAGTCATGGCATGCATGGTGCCTCATTCTGTGTAACTGATATATACTGAAAGGGGCATGCTCAAAATATGCAGCATTGTGTTCAATTAGTGAGGTGATTATTCTGTGAAGAAACAGTGTCATATAGTTCATATTTAAGGAAGGAAGGAAGCAATGTTGTGCATGCTGGTTATAGTCTATTTCACACAGAAATACCCAGCAAAACGGTTGTTCAAGACATTGCTCTGGGAACAGCGGACTTTGATTAAAAGTTGATTGGAGAGGGAAAAACATATAAAGAAGTGCAGAAAAGTATAAGGCTGCTCAGCCAAAATTATTTCAAATGCCTTAATTGCATCCAAAGCCTGAACACTGGGGAAAAAAAACAGTCAGAACTTGGTGGACTCCAGCAATCAGTGCGAAGCAGTTCTCAGAAATAATGTTATGCAACTTAATATTAGTGCCGTGATTTTCTTAACAGCCTTAAACGAATTAAAGCTATTTTAGGATTTGAGCATTATTTTTTTATAAAAACACACTGCTATTATTCTGAACAACCTGTATGTTTATCGTTGTACTGGCGGGAAAATAAATACGGGGGTTGTGTATACCTGCATGAATTGGTGCTCCTTCTCAAATTCCTCCTGATCCTGAGCTATCCTTTCCAAAGCATCACCTGCAAAGGGGGAATGCAATTTGAGTTATTCAAAAAAGCACTACATAGATGAATCTCATAGATTACAATGAAGCTGTGGACTTGGTACATACATGCAGGAACAAAGTTCTCAGTCTGAAACTGGCCAACATGTTCTGATGCCTTCCCATCAACTTCTTTCTCAAAGGAGGTGTAATAAGCCAGGTCTGTCACCCACTGCCCTTCTTCATTTTGGTACACAACATTATGAGTGGCATTGGCACCTGAAGAGACAGCAATGCTGTTATATAATATACTATAAACAGAATTTAAGATGCGCAGTCAAACCCGGCCGGTTGTCAGCTGATTGGCCATGCGTGTTGCATGATTGTTTTTACGTCACGCGTCACAGTGGCACAGACAGAAACACTTGTGTTGCAATGGTATGAGATTTTCACAATAACATCATAAAAATTACCATGTTTTATGGCATATTATCAGTTACAATTAATCTTCTTCGGAATGAAAACAGAAGTTTATTTTGTTGCTTATTACAACTAGTGCAGTGCTTGTTGAGAACATGCCTGTGCGCAACGGCACGAAGCTTGGCCTGTGGTTTTCTGGATTGCAGCTTTCTCGAGAACTCTTTCCACCCTGGGATTCCTTGTGTTCTGTAAATACATGCACAACATAGTTGTGTTCCCAGCAATACAAGAGTAGAAGGGTCATTTGCAACACATTGCTATTTGAGACTCTGGCATACTCCTCCCCCTCCTTTTTTCAACATGAAACTTAAAAATAAAAAATTCAAATGCAAGTCACTATATCCAGTAGTTGTAAAAGTACTCCCACTGTCTCAAAAATGGTAGCAAATCCATTTTGTGTGCAAAATCCTTTCATCGCAGTCTGGAGCACTGGATAGATAAATAATTGACTCTCTATAGACCTGCATATACCAGTTGTCTTTTAGGAAAGTAAAACTTTTTAAAGTTGTTAGGTAAAGTGGGACATGCTACTATTCTAGTTGGATTTATTAGTACAAAAAAAAAAAAACGATGTCCGGTACCATGGAACCCTTTCTTTTTTATTTGTTTGAGTTGAGTTAAGAGAGGCACAGTAACCTGGTGCAGTTGGGAGAAAATGTTTAAATGCTAATTTATTGTGTAACTGTGCTGATATCATTACATTTTCTATAAAACTTTTACTAAATTGCATTGCATATGCTGTCAATTATAGTTTTAAAAGAAAATTGTTAAGGCAAAATCAAAATCGGCTGGTCAGCCTTTTCAAAAGATCGAAATGGTCAAGAAAATTGCAATACAAATCTGTTAAGTTTCATCATCTTTTAATCACTAGTAAATGTCTGATCTAAACTTAAAAGATAAAGCCAACCTTGTTGAACTCCAGCTCGTCTGGGCAATTGTTCCACCCATCATCTGAATCTTCTTGTTCCTGGTGGAAGCTTTGGGCGAAATACTTGGGCTCCAGAGAGGTGGAAAGGGGATTGTTGTCATCTTCACTGGTACTGCCTGAGGACTCTGCAGCAGTCACATCACCACAAGGCCGCCCCTTAAGCCCAAGGAAGTCTGCACCATCAGTCTCACTACTCCATCGTCATCATCCTGCTCATCATTGTATTCTGGCTGGACCACCTGAGGGAGGTTGGATGAAAAAGGTATAAAGGCTGCATAACAATGTGAAATTAGTTGGGTACTTGTGTCTGATCTCCAATTATCAGGGTTTTCCATGGCCTTGATGAGCGTGTACCAAGCAAACTCTAGTATGGAGGCAACAGGGAAAAAAAAACACATAAATTGAGCAACTAATTGCCATTATCAGGCGGTAAATGAATGCATGTTTTTCACAGAGATTAAAATTAGCACCCACCATTGAATCACTGTCTAAAGGCTGCTTAAAGAAGTGGGGATAAGTAGTTGAGCTCTGGTTTGTTATGTGTCATCAATCTCCTACCACCCATGCCGTCCAGCTTTGTGTTTGTGTGTCAGATTGTTAGGCTTGATGACTATTAAAGTTCTGACTAAAAGAATCTACAGTGCGCCTAGACCAAGGACAGAAGCAGATGAGACAGTACAGGAGAAAGTTAGGGTCAGTGTGAGACATAAAAAAAAAAATAAAAAAAAAAAAAGAGAAATTTCACAAATTATTAAATATAAGGGTATTGGTAAAAATTTAATTATCAGTTTTCTTTTTCATATTGTATGGTGGCCCTGAAGTATAAATCACAACCGCAAATAGAAAAACACACAGCAAATCATAAAACACAAAGGCAAATAGGAAAACATTTCAACAAATCATAAAGCACACGGCAAACAGGAAAACAAAACGCAAATAGGAAAACACACAGCAAATACAAAAACACAAGGAAAACACAATAACAAATAGGAAAACACTTCAACAAATCTTACTCATATTTTCAAAAAAAAAAGAGGCGCTTTTCCGTGTTTTCACAGAAAACAGACAGTCCGTCTATCAGAAGGGTCAAGAGTATTTTCTTATTTGCTGTTGTGTTTTCCCATTTGTTGTTTTTTTTCTTATTTGCTTATGATTTGTTGAAGTGTTTCCCCACTTTGTCGTGTTTTTCGATTTGCCCTTTTGTTTTCCTAGTCCCTTTCAGTACCCGACTTTTTTGAGGGAACTAGAAGGTTGGTTCAACCATTGAAGTTCGAAGACTTCAATGGTTGATTAAGGAAGGGATAGAGAACCCCGCCGGAGGAAGCCCGGGGCCCCCGTCTGAGCCAGGCCCAGACGGTGGGCTTGTGAGCGAGCGTCTGGTGGCCGGGTTTGCCACGGAGACCGGTCGGGCACACGGCCGAACAAGCAACGTGCCCTCTCCCTCCAGCCCATGGGCCCACCCATGTGGGAGATCCAAAGGGGTCGGGTACGCTGCTACATGGGTGGCAGCGAAGGTCAGGGCTTCGACGGACAGAACCGGGCGGCAGAGGCTGGCTCTGGGGACGTGGAATGTCACCTCTCTGTGGAAGGACCGGAACTTGTGCGGAGGTGGGCGCTACCGGTTAGATCTGGTGGGGCTTACCTCTACGCACAGTCTCGGTTCGGAACCGTACTCCTGGATAGGGGTTGACTCTGTCCTACTCCGGAGTTGCCCATGGTGTGAGGCGCCGGCGGGTGGTGTGGACGTCTCCGTCCCCGGCTGAGTGCGCTGCGTTGGAGTTTACCCCGTGGACGAGAGGGTCTCCCTCCACGCCTGCAGGTGATGAGGGGGAAAACTCTGACTTTTTGTTGTCATATGCACCAAACAAGAGTTCGAGTATTCGAGACCTTGAATGGAGTCCTGTATGGGGCTCCAAGGACTCCATAGTTCTACTGGGGGACTTCAATGCACACGTGGGCAATGATGGAGATACTTAGAGGCGTGATTGGGAGGAACGGCCTCCCTGATCTAAACCAAGTGGTTGTCTGTTGTTGGACTTCTGTGCTAGTCATGGATTGTCCATCACAAACACCATGTTCGAAAATAGTGATGCTCATAGTGTACTTGGTACCAGAGGACCCTAGGCCAAAGGTCAATGATCGATTTTATAATCGTTTCAACTGATCTGAGGCCGTATGTTTTGGACACTCGGGTGAGAGAGGGCAGAGCTGTCAACTGATCACCATCTGGTGGTGAGTTGGGTCAGGGGGTTGGGGAAGACTCTGGACAGACCTGGTAAGCCCAAACGGGTAGTGCGGGTAAACTAGGAACTTCTGGAGGAGGCCCCTGTCCTACGGAGTTTCAACTCACACCTCCGGCGGGCTTTTCGGACATCCCTGTGGAGCTAGGGGCATTGAACCTGAGTGGACATGTTCAAAGTTTCCACTGCTTTTGCTGCGGCGGCGAGCTGTGGTCTTAGGGTTTAGGTGTCCAATGGGGGCGGTAACCCACGACCACCCCTGGTGGACACCGTGGTCAGGGAAGCCTCCCCTGAAGAAGGAGTCTTTCCGGGATATGTTGTCTCGGAGACTCCGGAGGCAGTTGACGGGCCCGACGGGCCCGAAGGGCTGCAGCCTCTGCCGTGACAGAGGCAAAGCAGTGGGTGTGGGAGAATTTTGAGAAGATATGAGAAGGACTTTCTTCGGCACCAGGTGCTTCTGGAAAACCGTTCACCCACCTCAGAGGGGGAAGCGAGGAATCATCCAAGCTGTATACAGTGGATGGGACGTTATTGACCTCATCTGAGGAGGAATAGGGCGGTGGAAGAGCTTTGAGGAACTCCTAATCACAGCTGACACGCCCTCTGTGGTAGAGGCAGAGCTGGAGGAAGATGGGGGTTGTCGTCAATTTCCTGCTGGAAGTCGCTGAGGTAGTCAAACAACTCCACAGCGGCAAAGCCCCAGGATTGATGAATCCGTCCAGAAATGCTGAAGGCTCTGGGTTGAGGCTGTCTTGGTTGACACGCCTCTTCAACATTGCGTGGAAGTCTGGGACGGTGCCTAAGGAGTGGCAGACCGGGGTGGTGGTTCCCCTCTCAAAAAGGAGCCAGAGGGTGTGTGCAAATTACAGGGTATCACACTTCTCAGCCTCCTGTGTAAAGTCTACTCCAAGGTTCTGGAGGAGGGTTTCGGCCGATAGTCGAACCTCT
>NC_045738.1:20780475-20780582 GCF_008692095.1 Etheostoma spectabile | reverse complement strand
CCGCTGTGGAGTTGTTTGACTACCTCAGCGACTTCCAGCAGGGAAATTGACGACAATCCCCCATCTTCCTCCAGCTCTGCCTCTACCACAGAGGGCGTGTCAGCTGG
>NC_045738.1:20780356-20780465 GCF_008692095.1 Etheostoma spectabile | reverse complement strand
TCCTCAAAGTGCTCCTTCCACCGCCCTATTACCTCCTCAGATGAGGTCAATAACGTCCCATCCTTACTGTATACAGCTTGGATGATTCCTCGCTTCCCCCTCCTGAGGT
>NC_045738.1:20780164-20780286 GCF_008692095.1 Etheostoma spectabile | reverse complement strand
CCACACCCACTGCTTTGCCTCTGTCACGGCAGAGGCTGCAGCCCTTCGGGCCCGTCGGGCCCGTCAACTGCCTCCGGAGTCCTCCGAGACAACATATCCCGGAAAGACTCCTTCTTCAGTCG
>NC_045738.1:20780019-20780126 GCF_008692095.1 Etheostoma spectabile | reverse complement strand
GTGGGTTACCGCCCCTTGAGGCACCTAAAACCCTAAGACCACAGCTCGCCGCCGCAGCAAAAGCAGTGGAAACTTTGAACATTGTCCACTCAGGTTCAATGCCCCTA
>NC_045738.1:20779841-20780009 GCF_008692095.1 Etheostoma spectabile | reverse complement strand
GGATGTCCGAAAAGCTCCGCCGGAGGTGTGAGTTGAAACTCCGTAGGACAGGGGCCTCCTCCAGACGTTCCTAGTTTACCCGCACTACCCGTTTGGGCTTACCAGGTCTGTCCAGAGTCTTCCCCAACCCCCTGACCCAACTCACCACCAGATGGTGATCAGTTGACA
>NC_045738.1:20771971-20779831 GCF_008692095.1 Etheostoma spectabile | reverse complement strand
TCTCTTCACCCGAGTGTCCAAAACATACGGCCTCAGATCAGTTGAAACGATTATAAAATCGATCATTGACCTTTGGCCTAGGGTCCTCTGGTACCAAGTACACTTATGAGCATCACTATTTTCGAACATGGTGTTTGTGATGGACAATCCATGACTAGCACAGAAGTCCAACAACAGACAACCACTATGCTTTTATTAGATCAGGGAGGCCGTTCCTCCCAATCACGCCTCTAAGTATCTCCATCATTGCCCACGTGTGCATTGAAGTCCCCCAGTAGAACTATGGAGTCCCCTACTGGAGCCCCATACAGGACTCCATTCAAGGTCTCGAATACTCCGAACTCTTGTTTGGTGCATATGCACAAACAACAGTCAGAGTTTTCCCCAATCCAAAGGGGTCGGGTACGCTGCTACATGGGTGGCAGCGAAGGTCAGGGGCTTCGACGGACCAGAACCGGGCGGCAGAGGCGGCTCTGGGGACGTGGAATGTCACCTCTCTGTGGGGAAGGAGCCGGAACTTGTGCGGGAGGTGGAGCGCTACCGGTTAGATCTGGTGGGGCTTACCTCTACGCACAGTCTCGGTTTGGAACCGTACTCCTGGATAGGGGTTGGCTCTGTCCTACTCCGGAGTTGCCCATGGTGTGAGGGCGGGCGGGGTGTGGGATACTCACAAGTCCCGGCTGAGTGCCGCTCGTTGGAGTTTACCCGGTGGACGAGAGGGTCGCCTCCCTACGCTGCGGTGATGAGGGGGAAAACTCGACTGTTGTTTGTGCAATGCAACAAACAAGAGTTCGGAGTATTCGAGACCTTGAATGGGTCCTGTATGGGGCTCCCGTAGGGGACTCCATAGTTCTACTGGGGGACTTCAATGCACACGTGGGCAATGATGGAGATACTTGGAGAGGCGTGATTGGGAGGAACGGCTCCCGATCTAAACCAGAGTGGTGTCTGTTGTTGGACTTCTGTGCTAGTCATGGATTGTCCACACAAACACCATGTTCGAAAATAGTGATTCATAAGTGTACTTGGTACAGGGACCCTAGGCCAAAGGTCAATGATCGATTTTATAATCGTTTCAACTGATTGAGGCCGTATGTTTTGGACACTCGGGTGAAGAGAGGGGCAGAGCTGTCAACTGATCACCATCTGGTGGTGAGTGGGTCAGGGGGTTGGGGAAGACTCTGGACAGACCTGGTAAGCCCAAACGGGGTAGTGCGGGTAAACTAGGAACGTTGGAGGAGGCCCCGTCTACGAGTTTCAACTCACACCTCCGGCGGAGCTTTTCGGAAATCCCTGTGGAGGCTAGGGGCATTGAACCTGAGTGGACAATGTTCAAAGTTTCCAGCTTTTGCTGCGGCGGCGAGCTGTGGTCTTAGGGTTTTTGTGCCTCAAGGGGCGGTAACCCACGACCACCCTGGTGGACACCGGTGGTCAGGGAAGCCGTCCGACTGAAGAAGGAGTCTTTCCGGGATATGTTGTCTCGGAGGACTCCGGAGGCAGTTGACGGGCCCGACGGGCCCGAAGGGCTGCAGCCTCTGCCGTGACAGAGGCAAAGCAGTGGGTGTGGGAGAAGTTTGGAGAAGATATGGAGAAGGACTTTCGTTCGGCACCAAGGTGCTTCTGGAAAACCGTTCACCACCTCAGGAGGGGGAAGCGAGGAATCATCCAAGCTGTATACAGTAAGGATGGGACGTTATTGACCTCATCTGAGGAGGTAATAGGGCGGTGGAAGGAGCACTTTGAGGAACTCCTAAATCCAGCTGACACGCCCTCTGTGGTAGAGGCAGAGCTGGAGGAAGATGGGGGATTGTCGTCAATTTCCCTGCTGGAAGTCGCTGAGGTAGTCAAACAACTCCACAGCGGCAAAGCCCCAGGGATTGATGAGATCCGTCCAGAAATGCTGAAGGCTCTGGGTGTGGAGGGGCTGTCTTGGTTGACACGCTCTAACATTGCGTGGAAGTCTGGGACGGTGCCTAAGGAGTGGCAGACCGGGGTGGTGGTTCCCTCTTCAAAAAGGGGGACCAGAGGGTGTGTGCAATTAACAGGGGTATCACACTTCTCAGCCTCCCTGGTAAAGTTAATCCAAGGTGCTGGAAAGGAGGGTTCGGCGATAGTCGAACCTCGGATTGAAGAGGAACAATGCGGATTCCGTCCTGGTCGTGGAACAACGGATCAGAGCTTTACTCTCTCTTCAAGGATCTTGGAGGGGGCCTGGGGTATGCCGAACCAGTCTTCAGTGTTTTGTGGTCTGGAGGAGAAGGGTATGACCGGGTCCCGGGAGAAATTGTGGGAGGTGCAGCGGGAATATGGGGTGAGGGGGCCTTCTCAGGGCCATCCAATCTCTGTATGACCAAAGCGAGAGCTGTGTCCGGGTTCTCGGCAGTAAGTCGGACTCGTTCCAGGTGAGGGTTGGCCTCCGCCAGGGCTGCGCTTTGCACCAATCCTGTTTGTAATATTATGGACAGGATATCGAGGCGTAGTCGGGGCGGGGAGGGGTTGCAGTTCGGTGGGCTCGGGATCTCATCGCTGCTTTTTGCGGATGATGTGGTCCTGATGGCATCATTGGTCTGTGACCTTCAGCACTCTGGATCGGTTCGCATCTGAGTGTGAAGCGGCTGGGATGAGGTCAGCACCTCTAAATCTGAGGCCATGGTTCTCCAGCAGGAAACCGATGGAGTGCTTTCTTCGGGTGGGGGAGCGAGTCCTTACCCAAGTGAAGGAGTTTAAGTACCTTGGGGTCTTGTTCGCGCGAGTGAGGGACATAGGAGCGTGAGATTGGTCGGAGAGAATCGGAGCAGCCGGTGCGGTATTACATTCCGTTTATCGCACTGTTGTGACGAAAAGAGAGCTGAGCCAGAAGCAAAGCTCTGATCTACCGGGCAATTTTCGTTCCTACCTCACCTATGGTCATGAAGGCTGGGTCAGACGAAAGAACAAGATCCAGGGTACAAGCGGCCGAAAAGGGTTTCTCTAGGAGGTGGCTGGCGTCTCCCTTAGAGATAGGGTGAGAAGCTCAATCATCCGAAGGAGCTCGGAGTAGAGCCGCTGCTCCTTCGCGTCGAAGGAGACCGTTGAGGTGGTTTGGGCATCTGGTAAGGATGCCTCCTGGGCGCCTCCCTAGGGAGGTGTTCCAGGCACGTCTAGCTGGGAGGAGGCCTCGGGGAAGATCCCGGACTAGGGGGGAGAGATTAATCTCCAACCTGGCCTGGGAACGCCTCGGGATCCCCCAGTCGGAGCTGGTTGATGTGGCTCGGGAAAGGGAAGTTTGGGGTCCCCTACTGGAGCTGCTGCCCCCGCGACCCGAAACCGGATAAAGCGGATGAAGATAATGATGGATGGATGGATGGATAGAAGGTTCCTTCAGCCATGTTGTGTTCACGTGGTCTAAAAGACCCTGAAAATTAGGCATAGGGTGCTGGGGTTTGAAAGATGGAACACATCTGCAGCTTGCAGTTCGGTTAAAATGAGAAAAGAAAATAATGGGACAAAAAGAAAAGGAACATTTAGAATAGATCAAAATGTGCAATTAATTGCAATATAAGGAGTTACTAGAACTTTAATGCGATTAAACATTTTAATCGTTTCACAGCATTACTTTAAATGTTATCAAACCTTTCGCTCTAGTTAATTTAAGAGTAGCCCACTTTAAAAAAATGAATAAATAAAAGGCAGATTCTGGTGCTACCACATTATCTTTTGAGGGTGTGATGGTTACTTTATTGCTCCTTCTTCTTGAAATAGAAGCCGGGTATCGCCATCATTTATTTGAGGAAAAAAAAAGCAATATTATCCATTATAAGAAATAAATATATGCACAAAATAGCCCAATTAAAATGACGAGTTTGTGTGTTCAGATTAGAGTTCTCATGCATCTGTACTCACCAGTACCTCTGGCGGTCCGGACCATGTCCAGTTGACAGGAGAAAACCTTTGAGTTCCCCTGCACCCAAAGAAGATGTGGCCTCTCCTATTCTACAGGACCACCACGGTCACCCATCTGCAAAAAAATGTGTAGATAAGCATCAGATCTGAGAAACTATACGATATAAAAGTGAAAACCACAACCTCATCACTCATTTTGCACACCGTTTAGCAACAAAACAAAATGCTGAGGGAAATTAGTTATTTCTTTATGGTTTTGAGCAGTATGGATCCCACTAACATGGAAAAAAATAGTAAGTGCATACAGCATGTCGAGGAAATACATGTTTCTACAGGGGGAGAAGGAGAAGCAGGGGGGACTCAGCACTGGAACGTTAGCTTCTTGTCTCATCTAGGGTTGATAAACAGTAAATTTGTCTACTATAAGCTACAATTATATTGACGAGACCTGCATGAGCTGGTTTCATGGTTGAAACAACCATCGATCGGTACTGTTATAGGTGTTATGACTTTGGAGTGATAACATTCGTCACTGTTATAGTTGCTCACCTTCAAAGGGTTGGAACAGATGACTTTGACCCAGTTTACTTGAGTCAGTGTAAAAGAAGGCTCTGCAGTAATGGAATTACACTTTAGAATGCCATTTAAAATGCTAAAGAGCGGCGGTAACTATTTTGTAATGCTAAATGATAAAGCATAAACACGGTCATTTTATATTTATGTTCTTGACTGTTACAGTACTTTGTTTTATTGGTCATTTCCATTTAATGTGTATTGTAGTGCCAAACACCAGTTCCTTTTTGTGAAAACTACTCTCCAATACCTCCATTCTGATTTAGATGAAGGCAAAGAGAAAGTACTTAAGGTGTACAAAATTGATATCAATATACACTAAATTCTGTATGAAATCTCCCAAAAATGCATGAATAAACTTTTGTCTTTGCAGATAAGCGGAGACGTGACAATAATACGGATATAAACTTATAAGCGTTGAAAAAGGTGAGAAAGACCAAACCCCTATGGGCAGAAAAGAAGATTTGAATTTCTATAGCTCAATTAGAATATGCATTAAACACCCAATTTGAATAACATAATTTAAATTTGTATGGCTTACTTGAATAACTGAATTGAAAAACTGAATTGCATAATTGAAATATGAGGAAACTACTAGAACTGTTGGGTCCTTGTAAATTCTGGAGTGTAGGTAGACCTACTTATCTGTAAATGGTCTCGAGACAACTCATTATGAATGATACTATAAATAAAATTGATTTGAAATTGAATTGAATTGTTTGGGTCTTTGTCTGTTGAAAGACCCATTTAAAAAGGCTTTTCCTCTTCAGCATAAGGCAACTGATGTCTTCAAGTACTCTGGTGTAATTAAACTGATCCATGTTCCCTGGTATGCAATAAATAGGCCCAACACCACAGTATGAGAAAACATCCCGTAACATAATTGTTGCACCACCATGCTTTACTGCTTACACAGTAGAGCCCGATGGATTTTTGAAGCCGATACCAATATTTGGAAATATAATATATTGTAGAGAAATTTTTTCAAAGAAAGTCCAGACGTTTTTGCCCTAATGACATTTACTTATGCAATATTCAACATACTAATGTCATATTTATTGATATTACACCCACAGCAATGCTAAAACAGTTGCCTATACGCAAAATAAACATAACTCATAAAGCACATACTATTTACATTTCTTCAAAAAAGGCCAAAATACATGCCAAATCTCAAACCCAGTGAGCCTTCTTCTCTGTAAAACCCTCTCCTCTGAAAACCCATATATGGGTGACGACGTCTCCCATATATGGGCATGCTGCTTCCGTAAACACAGAGAGAGAGACAGAGCAGAGAGCTAGCGCGGAAATGAGCGAAAATGCGATGAATTATGGACGTCAGTGGATAAATCCAGGATGTAACAGTTTGGATTTTATGCTCAACGACAACGAAAAAGGCACAAGCTGAGCTGGATAGAAAATCACCTGTAGAGGCAGCATGCATGTCATGACTGTCATCACGGTCTGCTGGTTTTCTATAAACTTTATGGCACTTGCTATTAAATTATTGCCATGCACAAATTAAGTTAAACCAAATATGATTTATGAGGTTAGTGAGTTGGATTGCTATTATTTTGAACACAACGTACATACAAGCGAGAGCGATTTCCCCATCTCTTAGAATAGATAAGCGGTATAGCAACACTACTCACCATAGACTTGACAATGCGAGTTTAGACTTAACATAACGCAAGAGATTCAACAGTCAAAAACTGAACTCCGAGTTTTCCGACAACTCGGAGGCAACATTCTCATTTCTGAGATTTTCCCCCCCCTCAAGTGAGCCTCATTCTTACCTCAGAATGTCCTGGCAGATTCAAATTGCCATCCTCATCAACAGCACTGCTCCCCACAATCCCAAGCCCACGCAGGACATCATACGTGGTCTGGACAACAGCGTTGGGAGAGGGATGGTTGAAACTCCCCGTCATTTCCGCTTCCTCACTCCCGCTGCTCCCATCCCCACCTCCTCCATCCCCTGGAGTTACACAATGACACAAAACAAACAGGCACTCACACTAAAGATTTGAGGAGACTGACTAGAACTTGGTGTGCAACAGATCACAAAACTCACGGGTTGGATTGGATCACGGTTTTGAATTATGGATCGGATCAATTTTTTTCGAATCAGCACAAAAAAAAGGGAGGAATTTAAATAATTATTTAAGATGTAGTAACATTAACCTAACGACAAAAACGGGTATTACAATGGCTTTGGATGTACCACAAGTTTACCCGTTTCACGTAAAATGCACATAGAGTCAAGTCTAGGACGGTAACTTTTTGACAACAAGCCACTGTGGAGGTGGATTTTAAGTGGACTTTTTACCAGCTATGGCTTTTTGCCTCATAAAAAGGTGAAAAACAGAAATCCCATGAACGTTCCGAAACTGCAGTCGTCCAGCGCTGCTTTCATGTAGTCAGTGCCTTGACTGCAGCAGCTTCTTCGGAAGCGCAGTTTTAATAATTTACAAATTATTGTGTCGTAGGTTTTTGATGAATTGTGGTCCTACTTGCTTCTAATTTTAAGTTTCTAGTGTTGATTCAAGAGGATTTTACTTGCTTTCTCTGAGTCAGCACACGACAGTCACTGCAGTACATTCTCTTCCTGGTGTCATAAATCAGACCCTCACAAACATTGCATTGTACATTGTAGAATGTCTTCTTTACTATTCTTTGACTCATGCCATTTTTGTTGGTTGTTCGGTTAGTGGCCTTTACCCCATTAATTAATTCACCCCATTGTTTTCCGACAGTAGTGACCAGTGCTAGTTAGCGTCTTTTTGGAAGCGTCTTGGAATCTCTAAGCAGGGTGGGCAATTAATTTTTCCAAGGGGCCACATGAGAAACGGGACTAAAGAGGTTAACTGAAGAAGGAGAACATTAGGCTAAACTCAATTCTTCTCAATATTAATTGTATCTCTTTATAAAAAGCAGGTACACAAGATCTTTGGTAAGCTGAAACTGGCAAGGGCACAAACTGTTATGATTAGGACATGAAAAAAGTGAAGTAGACATAGTACAAAATGCAATATGTTACTATTTAATCAACATCCACAAATGCATTTGTGACCCAAAATATGCATGTTTTTCGCCATTTTTCAAAGAACGGCATTCAATTAAACTTTAACAAAGGCTATTAATATTTGTTGCCGTAGTCTAAACTACAGAATTCTCTTTTTTTTTTTTTACTTTTCTTTGAAGGAAAATGCTAAACAGACAAAGTACAAAATTAACACATTATATCACGGTCTTTCATTAATGCGGAGGAAATAAGCTGTTGCGATGCAGTTGGTTTAGTTCCTTTACTAGGCACTACATCAACAGCAAAATGCAAGATCAGCCATCCAGTCACACTCGGAGAGTTCTGGGATGTCTGCCTTCATATCAAAAACTCAAATCTCC
>NC_045738.1:20771820-20771946 GCF_008692095.1 Etheostoma spectabile | reverse complement strand
CCTCCCACATGTGGTGGGCCCATGGGCTGGAGGGAGAGGTGCCACGTTGCTTGTTCGGCCGTGTGCCCGACCGGTCTCCGTGGCAAACCCGGCCACCAGACGCTCGCTCACAAGCCCACCGTCTGG
>NC_045738.1:20770043-20771810 GCF_008692095.1 Etheostoma spectabile | reverse complement strand
AGACGGGGGCCCCGGGCTTCCTCCGGGCGGGGTCTCTCTATCCCTTCCTTAATCAACCATTGAAGTCTTCGAACTTCAATGGTTGAACCAACCTTCTAGTTCCCTCAAAAAAGTTCCGGGTACTGAAAGGGACTAGGAAAACAAAAGGGCAAATCGAAAAACACGACAAAGTGGGGAAACACTTCAACAAATCATAAAGCAAATAAGAAAAAAAACAACAAATGGGAAAACACAACAGCAAATAAGAAAATACTCTTGACCCTTCTGATAGACGGACTGTCTGTTTTTCTGTGAAAACACGGAAAAGCGCCTCTTTTTTTTTTGAAAATATGAGTAAGATTTGTTGAAGTGTTTTCCTATTTGTTATTGTGTTTTCCTTGTGTTTTTGTATTTGCTGTTGTGTTTTCCTATTTGCCGTTTTGTTTTCCTGTTTGCCGTTGTGCTTTATGATTTGTTGAAATGTTTTCCTATTTGCCTTTGTGTTTTATGATTTGCTGTTGTGTTTTTCTATTTGCGGTTGTGATTTATACTTCAGGGCCACCATACAATATGAAAAAGAAAAACTGAATTAATTAAATTTTTACCAATACCCTTAATATTTTAATAATTTGTGAAATTTCTCTCTTTTTTTTTTTTATTTTTTTTTTTATGTCTCACACTGACCCTAACTTTCCTCCTGTACTGTCTCATCTGGCTTCTGTCCTTGGTCTAGGCGCACTGTAGATTCTTTTTAAGTCAGAACTTTAATAGTCATCAAGCCTTAACAATCTGACACACAAACACAAAGCTGGACGGCATGGGTGGTATGGAGATTGATGCACATAATACAAACCAGAGCTCAACTACTTATCCCCACTTCTTTTAAGCAGCCTTTAGACAGTGATTCAATGGTGGGTGCTAATTTTAATCTCTGTGAAAAACATGCATTCATTTACCGCCTGATTAATGGCAATTAGTTGCTCAATTTATGTGTTTTTTTTTCCCTGTTGCCTCCATACTAGAGTTTGCTTGGTACACGCTCATCAAAGGGCCATGGAAAACCCTGATAATTGGAGATCAGACACAAGTACCCAAACTAATTTTCATTGTTATGCAGCCTTTATACCTTTTTCATCCAACCCTCCCTCAGGTGGTCCAGCCAGAATACAATGATGAGCAGGATGATGACGATGGAGTAGATGAGACTGATGGTGCCAGACCTTCCTTGGGCTTAAGGGGAGGCCCTTGTGGTGATGTGACTGCTGCAGAGTCCTCAGGCAGTACCAGTGAAGATGACAACAATCCCCTTTCCACCTCTCTGGAGCCCAAGTATTTCGCCCAAAGCTTCCACCAGGAACAAGAAGATTCAGATGATGGGTGGAACAATTGCCCAGACGAGCTGGAGTTTCAACAAGGTTGGCTTTATCTTTTAAGTTTAGATCAGACATTTACTTAGTTGATAAAAGATGATGAAACTTAACAGATTTTGTATTGCAATTTTCTTGACCATTTCCGATCTTTTGAAAAGGCTGACCAGCCGATTTTGATTTTGCCTTAACAATTTTCTTTTTAAAACTATAATTGACAGCATATGCAATGCAATTTAGTAAAAGTTATTTAATAGAAAATGTAATGATATCAGCACAGTTACACAATAAATTAGACATTTAAACATTTTCTCCCAAACTGCACCAGGTTACTGTGCCTTCTCTTACTCAACTCAAACAAATAAAAAAGAAAGGGTTCCATGGTACCGGACATCGTTTTTTTTTTTTTTTTTGTACTAAT
>NC_045738.1:20768618-20770033 GCF_008692095.1 Etheostoma spectabile | reverse complement strand
TAGAATAGTAGCATGTCCCACTTTACCTAACAACTTTAAAAAGTTTTACTTTCCTAAAAGACAACTGGTATATGCAGGTCTATATAGAGAGTCAATTATTTATCTATCCAGTGCTCCAGACTGCGATGAAATGGATTTTGCAACAAAATGGATTTTGCTACCATTTTTGAGACAGTGGGAGTACTTTTTACAACTACTCGGATATATGTGACTTGCATTTGAATCTTTTTATTTTTAAGATTTCATGTTGAAAAAAGGAGGGAGCGAGTATGCCAGAGTCTCAAATAGCAATGTGTTGCAAATGACCCTTCTACTCTTGTATTGCTGAGGAACACAACTATGTTGTGGCATGTATTTTACAGAACACAAGTAATCCCAGTGTTGGAAAGCAGTTCTCGAGAAAGCTGCAATCAGAAATACCACAGGCCAAGCTTTCGTGCCGTTGCGCACAGGCATGTTCTCAACAAGCACTGCACTAGTTGTAATAAAGCAACAAAATAAACTTCTGTTTTCATTCCGAAGAAGATTAATTGTAACTGATAATATGCCATAAAACATGGTAATTTTTATGACTGTTATTGTGAAAATCTCATACCATTGCAACACAAGTGTTTCTGTCTGTGCCACTGTGACGCGTGACGTAAAACAATCATGCAACACGCATGGCCAATCAGCTGACAACCGGCCGGGTTTGACTGCTGCATCTTAAATTCTGTTTTATAGTATATTATATTAACAGCATTGCTCGTCTCTTCAGGTGCCAATGCCACTCATAATGTTGTGTACCAAAATGAAGAAGGGCAGTGGGTGACAGACCTGGCTTATTACACCTCCTTTGAGAAAGAAGTTGATGGGAAGGCATCAGAACATGTTGGCCAGTTTCAGACTGAGAACTTTGTTCCTGCATGTATGTACCAAGTCCACAGCTTCATTGTAATACTATGAGATTCATCTAATGTAGTGCTTTTTTGAATAACTCAAATTGCATTCCCCCTTTGCAGGTGATGCTTTGGAAAGGATAGCTCAGGATCAGGAGGAATTTGAGAAGGAGCACCAATTCATGCAGGTATACAACAACCCCCGTATTTATTTTCCCGCCAGTACAACGATTAAACATACAGTTTTGTTCAGAATAATAGCAGTGTGTTTTTATAAAAAAAATAATGCTCAAAATCCTAAAATAGCTTTAATTCTGTTTAAGGCTGTTAAGAAAATCACGGCACTAATATTAAGTTGCATAACTATTATTTCTGAGAACTGCTTCGCATCTGATTTGCGTGGAGTCCACCAAGTTCTGACTGTTTTTTTTCCCCCCATGTTGTTCAGGCTTTGGATGCAATTTCAAGGCATTTGAAATAATTTTGGCTGAGCAGCCTATACTTTTCTGCACTTCTTTATATGTTTTCCCTTCTCCA
>NC_045738.1:20767195-20768608 GCF_008692095.1 Etheostoma spectabile | reverse complement strand
TTTTAATCAAAGTCCGCTGTTCCTCAGAGCAATGTCTTGAACAACCCGTTTTGCTGGGTATTTCTGTGTGAAATAGACTATAACCAGCATGCACAACATTTGCTTCCTTCCTTCCTTAAATATGAACTATAATTGACACCTGTTTCTTCACAGAATAATCACCTCACTAATTGAACACAATGCTGCTATTATTTTGAGCATGCCCCTTTCAGTTACATATTCAGTTACACAGAATGAGCACCATGCATGCCATGACTGTTGGGTCTGTTGGTTTTCTATGACTACAACACTTACTAGTAAATTAATTGTAATGTAGAAATATCACTTCTACCAAAAAATATGATTTGAGGTTAGTGATGTTGGACTGCTATTATTTTGAACACAACTGTACATCTGTTACCACATACTAAAAATAATCAAATTCACTTGGATTACACTTCCCCTATGTTCATTCTGCAGTGGCATGCTATGGAATGAAAAATTCCAATTAAAGTATATCGGGCAATATTTTATAAATGTGTGTTTCCCCTATATTCATTCTTCAACCGCGCACCAATGATGAGCGCTGCTGCTAAAATTCCACATGGTCATTACTATCCTCTGCTCTTGCATTTTAAGTGCGGGAATGGGCACGGATGCAATGCAACACAAGCGCGTCCATTGTAATCAAGTGAAGTTGCTACACTGAGCACGGAAGCGACATTTACCCACGCAGCATCACACTGCACACATGGAGAATAGGAGAGACTGGTGAAGTGAAGATAATGTTCCTACCGGCTCAATAGTGAACGACATGCAAATATGCTGACCGACTCACTGTTAAAGTTTTGTTGCTGAGCTAGACCAGAGAATATTTGGTTAAAAAAATAGTAGTAATGGTTTTGCCCTTATGTTCTGAAGTCAGCTGGAAGTGATGTAACCCCAGTGTGTTTTTATGTGGAGTGAGGATCCGCCAGACTCTGCTTAACAAATTTAGCATTTAAAGAGGTTTCTTCCTATAAAAAAGGTTTAAAAAGTTTTTCTTCCCCACTGTCGCACCAAATGCTTGCTTGTGGGAAATGGTTGGGTCTTTGTAAATTATAGAATGGGGTCTGTGGAATGTGGACCTGTGTCTGTAAAGTGTCCTGAGCAGCGCTCAACATAAGCAAGGACCTGGGGCCAGGAAAAAAAAAAAGTATTTTGGGCTAGTTGATAGCCCAGTTTTTGGCCTGCGCTGGCCAGTCTAAGTGGCTCTGTCCACTACATCGTCGAACGAAGCGTGTGAATGTTAGTTAACACTACAAATTTTCCCCTCAGGTAATTTATAACATTGTAAATTGACTGTATTTATAAAGCGCTTTTTTGGTCTTAACGACTACTCAAAGCGCTTTTACGTAGTACAGGAACCATTCACACACATTCATAAACTGTGGC
>NC_045738.1:20766389-20767185 GCF_008692095.1 Etheostoma spectabile | reverse complement strand
GCCGTACAAGGTGCCACCTGCTCATCATATAAACACTCACACATTTACACTCAAATGCATAGCTTTGGGGGCAACTCGGGGTTCATTGTCTTGCCCAAGGACACTTTGACATGGGATTGCAGGGATCACCAACCAACCAACCAACCATCTGATTGGCAGGCAACCACTCTAGCTCTACCACTACCACTAAGCCACAGCCGCCCTAGTGTCATGGAAAATATGGGTGGAGAAAAAAAAAATCTGGGTGGAGAAAGGCGATGATGGTATGTTTTTTTTGCCAGCAATTTCCAACAAAAGCCCACCAGCCAAACCAGCAAAATGCCATGTAGCTTCAAACACAATTCATTTCGATACAAGCGTTGCCTTTTGGAAGAGGTTGTGCGTTACGTCACAGATTGTAACTGACTGGAAATGATAGAGAATCATTTACTGCCATTGGCCCAGATGAACTAACACTACACTCGTTACTGTAAGTAGCCTACACCTGTTCTACAGTCATAAACATGTAAAAAACGATATTTCAGTCTGCGCTGTCTACTCTTGTGCCCTGCACTGTGCAAACACAGCTCTACTCTGTAAATAACGACTTTTTATAAACAAGCTAATATGAAAGATGTTAGTGAGGCAGAAGTGCGAACTACTTACCGGCCATATGACCAAAATAGATGCATGTGGCTACTTAATATGCATGTGAATGAAGCCATCATGATGGCTGTGTTCTTCACTCTTGATTTTGCTGGTTGTATTCTTTTGCAACAACATTGTCTTATTTCAAACTAGTCATATAGAACGAATG
>NC_045738.1:20754226-20766379 GCF_008692095.1 Etheostoma spectabile | reverse complement strand
TATCAGTCATTCATCATTAAAGATGCTGTTTGCCACAACTTTTTGCTTCAGGCTCTTTGACAGTGATATTTTTACCTGACAACAGGCCTTACTTCCTGCAAGCATTTTCCACCAATCAGGACACTGCATACAACGTTTCAGTATTCAATGACTTTAACCATCACTCCTCAGTGAACTGCCCCCTAATCTGAGATCATTTTCTAGTTGAGTAGCCTATCTAGTTATCAGTATGGATTTTCCATGATTTTTGAGAAGTTTAGTTACTCTAATACATTTAAAAAATAAACCATTAATTTAGTAAAAAAGGGAAATATCAAACAAGAATATGCGTATTGGGTATAAATACATTTTGTTTTCTTTATTTTAAAGTCCGGCGTTTATGCTTTAAAAAACTTCTGGTCCTTGGAAAAATGTAGTTGATGACCCCTGGTCTAACTTTACGACTAATGGCACAACATACAGTGGCAATGGCTAGCTGGGTTATAACCATTTTCTGAAGCTTCATGGTAGGTGTGGCATATATTTTCCTGCTTTTTTGTCCTTCGCCAATCACACATATTTCTTTCAGGGCCAGTAAAAATGTAGAAGGGGCCAGCAAAATTTTTATCTGCTGGCCCCTGGGGCCAGTGGGGATTTTTTTAATTTGAGCCCTTGTCCTGAGACAACTCTTGTTGTGAGTTGAGACTATAAATAACATTTGAATTGTGGGTATTGCTGTTCACACAGGAGGAGAAGATTGAACAAGCCAGCAGTAACGGCACGTTTCACAGTGACTCATCTTGGAAGGCTCCCACCAATAGCCACATCCTGATGAGGGCTTCCCAGGTCTCCTCAGCGTTTAAGCAGGGGGACCAAAGCTACCTGCGACTGAGTTTTGGGCAGTTTTTTGGACAACGCTCTGAAGCCTTGGGCTGTCTGGGCAGCACTGACGATGTGGATGGGGTTAAACGGGTCAGTAAAATTGCTTTCTTAGGTTGTTACAGAAATTAAAAAAAGTGCTGTGAAGGCTGTTAAGAATTCATTTATAGATCAAGCCATAGAAGAGATGTGCAACATTGATTTGCAGATGGCGTCTGATAGCTGACAAGGTCTAGCTGACAATTTATTTTGTTAGCAGGTGATTTCAGATATAATTATGCTGAAGAAAATTGTTTCAGAAAATTAAAATTGTCAAGACATTTGTACAGTCAAATGGTGTAAACTTGAAAGTCCTTTGGACTAACCTGCATTAAAAGTTTTGGTCTTTGTTCCTTTAGCCATCCTTTGGCTACATCATTACCTCTCCAGAGAAAAGGGAACCATTTCCCCTAATTCACCCCTCCGAGCTCTCTGCCAGAGGCAACTCTCCTCAGAATGACACCATGGAACTCAGCGAAGCAGACAAAACACTCAACCCAGGTGTGTTCACAGTATTGCGGATTTTAAAGAATCACTTTTTAGACTCATACAGTAGTGTGTGATGTTTTCTGTGCTTTTGCTTATTGTAAAATTTATTTAACCGGTCTTTTCTTTTATTTATGACCATCTCCTTGCAGAGGACCTGGACAAAACTCTTGAGGCACCAGGTGAAAGAATGTCACCGAAAGGGGATACAGATCCAGAACCATGTGAACAGGAGGTACGAGGAATTTTTTGATATGTTAACATTTCAATATTTCTATGTAGGATTACATGCACGGTGGTATGTCTTTTTGACATAAACTCACTTCTTCTCTTTAGGACCATATTGTTAGAGCTGCACTATCTGACCACAGTGAGGGCTCTTGCTCTGATTTAAGCTTGGGTAACCAAAGCTGTGTGTCGCCCAACAATAACAGCAGCCATCTGATGCTGAGTATCAGCACAATTGCTTCAGCCATTGCTGATGCCTCAATTAGCACTGACCCTTCACAGCTGGCTGCCATGATCATGGAGCTGTCAAAGAGAAGTAGATTGAGAAATCAACCTGAGACTGCACAACCTGCTGGACTTGTCAACTGCACAGAGGAACCACACTCAGCTAAACCTGTAAGAGGTGTATGTGTATGTATGTGTATGTATGTATATATATATGTATATATATGTATACATATGTATATATATGTATGTATATATATATATGTATGTATATATGTGTGTATATATATATATATGGGTGTAATATATATATATGTGTGTATATATATATGTGTATATATATATATATATATGTGTGTATACATATAGTAATTTTGGATCCATAGATCCAAAATTACTTTAAATACATTGGAATTGGAATAGACTAGGAGAGGTTTGAAATCCTGTGCATATAACAATACTTGTGCTCTGTGATGCTCGCAGATAGATCACAAGTAGTTCAAAAGTCACCACAATGAGCATTGGAGATAGGGGGACACCCCTGCATTTTAGGCCAAAGGCAAATATCCAGACCTGTAATTAATAGCCAAGGGGGAAACATAAAGAAGTTTAATCCATTTTTTAAAAAAATACACAAAATGGCACAAATTCCAAACTTTGACAGGGTTAGGGTTGAGAAGTGGTAATCCCACTCAACCCTTTCTGCATCCAAAGTTATAAGCACTTCAGGAACCAGGTGAATATATGATGTTAAACATTCTTTTAAGGTTATAAAAACAACTTGTTGAGTCTGTGATCTTCATGTATGTTTGTCGGCAGCACTTTTTCTAATCTTTATGACTACATTTAGAAGACTCACAAGCCTTTTATGATGAATACTGATCTTTGTAATGGATCAAATAAATTGATGCCCTGATAAAATGCTACTAACTGCTAACTCTGTCATAAGTGTTTTACAAATCTTAGACAGAGATTTATAAAACATCTTAGAGCTTTGTAGACTCCCCATTGCTTGATTGATCTCTTCTAGATTATCCAACAATTATTTGTCGTCGCTAATAGAAAGGATTTCCAGGTCATCAGAAACTTTGTCTGTATTAACTCAATATCGCCTCTTGATTTTGTTGTGTAGAAATTGGAGCAAATAATATCTTTTATGTTTACTTAATTCTTAAGTAAATAACATCAGCTGACCGATTGGTCTGGTCCATGTAATCAGCAAATATTGGCGTATCACAAACATATCGGTATCTATTGTATGGGCGAAAAATGTTTTCCTTCTATGCTGATAACCTTTTTAAAAATGTATGCACAATTTTAAATGAACAATGTTTTGTCCTCAATTTCTTGTTCTTTCCCTACATAGTTCCTCCCTGAGCAAGATCAGAGCGACATACTGGACACTTGTGTTGGGGAGCTTAGTGACTTCGATATGGAGAAATACTTGAAAAAGACTGATCTGTCAAGCAGCACGGATGCCTCTGTAGCACACACTACCTTTGATCTCACCGGCTGGGCCGACAACCTCAACAGCTCTCGAAGAAACCCTCAGACAGGATATCTTGAGGAACAAGGTAGCTCAGCTCAGCGAGTGGATAGTGAGACTCAACAGAAACCCACAAATACTGATGCAAAAGACGGAGGAGGAGAGAGAACATTAAACACTAGCTCCTCTGCAGTGCCTCCTCCAAATGCATTATCTCCAGGTCATAAGGGTCACCCAAAAAGAAGCTCTATTCCTTGTCCTCTGAAATCTTTCAGCTCTGCCAGTAGGTCTGTGGGCTCAGGGCAGTCTTCCACTGTCACACATCCTGCAGACAAAATGACCGCATGTGGTAACTGTACTTATTCTGCAATCACTATTTGTGGTTCCTCAGGCAGGACCCTCACATATAATGGAGTCAAGCCAGGAGAACTGAACCCACAAGCATCCAACACTATTTGTTCTTCCTTAGAAACATCACAAATAAGTGATAAAGGTTCTTCTGTCTCACCCGGCTTGCCAAGAACCCCACCAGACCTGAGGAAAGGGAGGTCAGGCCTGCCTTGTTTTAAAGGTTCCTCTTCTTTGCCACAGAGGGTGAGGAGTGCAGGTCAGCAGCAGCAGGACAGACTGAGTAATTCCGAAAAGAAATTACCAACCAGCAATATTATGGATGCTCCACTACCTTGTAGCTCTGTGGAGATACCTATTGGCTTCTCTTCTCAGAACAACCACCCTCCACAAGGCCCTGCATCTGGTGAGTGAAAATATCATACTTCTATGTTAAAGCAAGGGAATTTATAGCACAATTCAGACACAAGGCAAGAAAAAGTGCTTTAAATGAGCAGAAACAAACAAAGCAAAAATAATAGAAAACAAGTCATAAAACAAAAATGCAAAAAACAAAATTAGTGTAAACCAGTGCAAAAATCAGAGCAGAGGTGATGTTCCAATTTCTTTCTAGGTTTTTTTTTTTTTTTTTTTTTTTTTTTTTTTTTTTTTTTGCAGAGACCTGTACACACTGTTAAATAATCAAATCTACTATATACAGTTGAAACCAAGAAGAAGTTATATACACTATATAAAAAGATACATACGCTTTTTCCTTACTGTCTGACATGAAATCAGACAATCACTGTTCCTGGTTATGTCTGTTACGATTACCAAAATATTTATATTTGCTAATGCCAACTAGAGACACACTTGGGATGGTTTTTTTTTTTTTTTTTTTTTTTTTTTATTACTTTTTATTGGTTTTCTTTTAACATAAACATATAACATGTGCCTTCTGGGCAAGAACATACAACATAACGTGACAGGGGGAGGATCTGTCGTTGAGTTGAACAACAGTTACCATAAGTGCATCATGCAGAGAGAAACAAAAAACTGTGTTTGAGGATTGAAAGAAAGGGGAAGAAAAAAAACAAAAACAAAAAAAAAAAAGGGGGGGGGGGGATTCTTCATTTAAGATTCAATATGGTGGGGGGAGGAGTTGAGCACCAAGTAGAACAGCAGCTGAGCCAAGCACATCACAAAGAAAAAATTATAAAGATACTGCACATGGATAGGGAAAAGACATTCTTATTAAAAGATTTCAACCTTATTGATGATTTAATGAAATCAGGTCTTACAGATGACACATAGCTCAACCATTGTGACAGTCTTTTCAAAAATATCAGCTTGGTCCGTAGTTTAAAAGTAATTCTTTCCATAACATAAATATTATAGATATATACAATCCACTCATTTATAGATGGTTTGTCCTTCTTCAGCCATTTTCTGGTCAAGGCCTTTTTGCACCCCACTAACAAATACTCTCAAAAGGTATGTCTTGCTTTGTGTATTCAAAACCATCCAAATCACACAGGTACAAGTTTTGAAATTTTGAACATTTTCCTTTAAAAACAATCTCAGAACCCCAAGAACCCCCTCCAAAACGGGGCCACAGAAGGCAGCTCCAAAAAATATGAAAGTGATTCGCCAAAGTATTCCTACATGACCTCCAGCAGGCAGGCTGTCTTGAGTAGTAGGCCTTTTGTGCCGGAGAGAGAGAAGAATCGAGTCACGTTTTTCCAACTGAATTCCCTCCAGGGGGGGAGCTTGTCACTGACCACTGCTGTTTGCAAGTCTGTCCCACCCTCTTGTGAGACTGTAAATCCTCCCTCTGCTTCCCATCTTTCCTTAATGCCCAAGGTATGTCACTTTTAGGTCTTGAAGAGCTGAGTATAGTTTGGATATTATCTTTTGGAAGGAACATTCCTGAAGGCCCTTGGAAGATGTTAAGAATTTCATCCCTCTTTGAAGGAACATTCCTTGGGAATTTCATGTTTGCAAAATCCCTGATCTGCAAATATCTAAAAAGATCCGGTTCTGTAGTCCAATCTTTCTTTCAGGTCCTGGAAACTCAGAACTTTATTCTGCTGGTGTGCAGTACGCGGTAAGCCCATTGTCCGTCCAGGTTTTGAATCTTGCGTCATAGCTATTGCGAATACAAACAGGATCATGCAAACCATTTAAACCTTTTAGTTCTTCTTCAGTTGATACTTTTAATTATTTCTCCCGGTAAAGCGATTACCAGGTGTGGGGTGAAGGCTCTTAATCGAGATTCCAACCACTGCAGCAACTGATTGCCACTTGTATCACTTATCTTTCCCTATTCATTTCTCCATCTATTTGATCTATAATTTGGAGTACACCATCCCACCAGTGGCCGAATTTGGGCTGCTCTATAGTAATTTCTCAAACAGGGGAGGGCTAGTCCCCCTTTCTCCTTGGATAATTGTAGGATTTTATACTTTATTCTTGGCCTCTTACCTGCCCAAATAAACCTGGAAAGTATTTTATCCCACTCTCTAAAATACAATTCTGGTTTCTTTATTGGTATTGAGTGAATAGATATAGGAGTCTTGGTAGAATGTTCATTTTGACAGAGTCTATACGAGAACTGATGTTGAGATAAGGGATTAAGCTCCATCTATTGATATCCATTTTAATTTCTTTTTGAGGGGGGTATAGTTAATTTCTTCTAGTTTTGATGTGTCTAAGGGTAGGTAATTTCTAAGTATTTTATTGAATCTGTCCCAGTAGACAGTCCTGGAGCGGAGACATTGAGGGGGATCAAATGAAAACTAAGAACCTGGGTTTTTTTCTTATTTAATTTATATCCTGAGTATGACCTACTCATCTAAAAAAGACATCAACGCTGGAAGAGATTCTGTTGGGTTCGAAAGGCTAAAGCACATCATCTGCAAACAGGGCCAGCTTTTGTTCAACTGCTGTCATACTGATACCTGTGATCTTGTTGTTCTGCTAATCCATGTGCAGTGGCTCAATAAGATTGCAAATAGAATCGGACTCAGGGGGCAGCCCCGTGCTTGTTGATCTTCTATGACAGAAAGAGTCTGTGAGCTCTCCATTAATTTTAGCTTTGTGATGGTTTATTGTAGAGGGCTTTTAAAGGATTAATAATTACTTGTAAAAATTGAATTTTCTCAACAAACGTTGATATGAAACTTCCATCTGACTGAGTCAAATGCCTTTTCGCGCGCTAAACTGATCAACCAACATTAACTGAAGAGGGATCATGAACAATTCATTCCCGAGAACAAAACCAGTTTGATCCATATTGATATACGGGGTAAGATTTTCTCAAGTCTTTTGTGATGATTGAAGTAAATAGTTATAGCCCACATTAAGCACACTAATTGGTCTGTAATTGTCGCAATCTAATTGTCCTTCTTCCTTGGTATAGGATACATGAGATAATCGCTTTTTCCATGACGCAGGGGTTTCCCCTTTGTCAGGACCCAGTTGAATGTTTTAATAAATAGAGGTCAGAACCTCCTTCATTTTTACTTATACCATTCTGAGCTGAAACGTACCTCCTGGGGATTTATTAGCTTTGAGTCTTGAGATAGCGGAGTAAATTCTTCTTTTGAAACTTGTGAAGCTAATAATTTATTTCCTCTTCCGTAAGTCTGGTAGGGGTAGGGATTTGAGAAGCGACTCCATTTTGGTCGGTGTTGATTGAGGTTGTGAATATAATTTTTTGTAATAGGTTTTTTAAACATTCTTTAATTTCTTGAATGTGGTGAATAAATTACCTTGGTTTTGGGGTCCCTAATCTTGTATATTGCATTGTCTGCCCGTTGTTTCCTTAGTCTGTATGCTAAAAGTTTTGAATATTTGCAGCCTCTCATAGTACTTTGTTTTGTATATAGCAATTTTTTGATCTTAGAGAGTATAATTCTTCAATCGGTTCCTTTTCCTTTTTATTTCTATTTTAACCTTGGGGTCTGTAGATTCTTTATGCACAGTCTCAAGGTTTTTGAGTTCAGTCTGAAGAGTTTTATTTTTACTTCTCTTTGTTTTTTAAGAAAAGATGACACGCGATTACCCTACCCCTCCATTACTGCCTTGCAAGCGTCCCAGAGCATGGGTGGAGAAACTTCACCGTTATCATTAAACTCCAAGTATTCTTGAATTTCTTTTGCAAACTGTTGTGTCCTGCTGTTGTTGAGTACATTAGGATTTAGTCTCCAGAGTGTAAGTTTCCTTCTATTGGTTATTTTCAGGGACAAATAGAGTGGGCAGTGGTCTGAGAGGTCCATAGCCCCAATATGGCAGTCTTGAACTTTGTTACTGTCTGTTCCAAATAATAAAAAGTAATCGATTCTAGAATATGTTGAGTGTGGGGGCGAATAAAAGGTATAATCTTTGACCGATGGATTTAAGTGTCTCCAAATATCAATTAGTCCTAATTCTGATAATAATAGGTTAATTTTCCTTGCTATTTTTATTTTTGGGGGGCGAGATATTCTTGCCCCGGTTGAGTCGAGGTTTGGGTTAAGCATAATATTAAAGTCACCAGCACATATTAAAGTCCCCTGTGTTTCAGTTGCTATCCTTTCAATTACTTGGGTATAAAAATGTGATGTGTAGCCTGGAGGATATACACATGTATAGGGTAATATATTTCCATCAATTTCCCACAAATCATTAAGAATCTACCCTCCTTGTCTTTAATAGTAGATATATGTTCGTATGTCATCTTCCTGAAATTAGTATTACTACCCCCTGTGTGTTTGGATCTATTTGAGGAGGGAATACATATTTAAACCCCTGTCTTAAGTTTCTGTGCTCAGCTTCCATCAGGTGGGTTTCTTGCAGAATGCAATATCTATGTTTTCTCTTTTAAGTTTAAGAAGGGTTTTGCTCTGTTGAACTGGGCTACGAAGCCCATTCACGTTAGAGATATTACTTTCATTTTCCGGACCCTGTATGTAGCAGCTTATGTCTAGAATGGAATGATGCTATATCCTCAACAAAAGCAGATTCCCCTTGTAGAAAAAATACAGTAAAAAAAACTGTTCTGAACAAGAACAAACATTTACACTCATCATAACAAAAATAATAAATGTGAGAACTTCCTGTAGCAGAGGAACCTTTGTCCCTCTAAAGCCCCTGTTGGTGGGTGGAGGGGAGAATCCCTCCTGGATGGTTGGGGCCCTCCTTAGTGGGTAAGTGGCTGACCTGCTGGTGCGCTCCATGTCCACCAATAAGTCCAACAGTACTATTCCGTTCAGTCGGTGATTTGCCGTAGTTTCAATAGATAAAGTTTTGAAGTAAAGAGAGAGGGAGAGTAAAGAGGAACATTTCACCTCCCTTGTTTTGCAGTCCACTCACATATTGTTATACTTTTAACATTGTGGTGATCTCCTGAATTCTTGGAGCTTTTCTTTCACTCGCTTCTCTATTTGTTTTCCTCCGTCGTCCGCCGTCGCCCACGGGAACGTCTCAGTAACATTCTTCTAATTTGGAAGCCGGGTCCTCTCTGCAAGCGGGCACTCCACCCCGCTGTTCGCAGCTCCCGTGCGGCCTGATGTGCGTCCTCGTAGGTCCGTGGGCCATTACCAGTGGATCCGAATCCTCGTGAAGGGGGTTGGAAACGAATGCTTTCTCCTTCAGCACTTTTTAATTCCCCCGTAGGCTCTGCGTTTTTCATCACTTCATATGCGTAATCATGATCAAAGAAAATCGGTTTGTTGTCAAAATGATTTTCTTTCCCAAGCCAACTTCAACCGTTTCCTTGACAACATGCTGCTGAAAGTTTATCACAATGGACCGAGGTGTAGCGTCAGGTCCAGGCTTCGAGCCAAAGCTCTGTGAGCACGCTGAATCTGCAGGGACATGCTCGCGGAAGAGCCAGTTCCGAAGTCAGCCAGTTTTCCATAAGCTTTATCACCGAGTCGCCCTCCACGAGCCCTCCGGCACCCGTATACTCGGATGTTGTTTCTTCTGGACCTGCTTTCCAAATCGGTGACTTTTTCTTGCAGCCTGCGTTGCCCTTCAACGAAACAGAACCTCTTTCGTTGCTGCACCGCTTGTTTCCATATCTGAAATGGGCTCTCCGCCTCGGTGATCGCATGGTCATGACCCTGGAGCTGGTTCCGACTTCAGTTAGCTTCTGGTTTAGTCTTGTCTCAGCGTCGCTAGCTCGTCTTGAAATCCTCCCTCAAGTTCCTTTGAGGTCGGAGATAGCTAAAGAACGTCATTTTTGAAGTCACAAATGTTTTTCAGAGATAATGACAGTTCCCGATGCAGCTTGTCTGTAGACTCACCGCACTTCGCTAGCTAGCAGATCGCCATTTTCTTCGTCGCCGGCCGTCCATTTTGCTTTTGTTGTTGATTTTAATTTTCAGTTACACCTTCCCTCTCCGGATCGTGTCTCTATTTTTGTCCCCCCCACTCATGTTTTGTTATAGATTTAAGTGAGGTTTCGAGTTTTGGGTATTTTTGATAACGACTGAAACGGAGCAATTGACTATGCGTCCAACTCGTGCATGGTTTCCCGGAAGTCTCCTTGTGGATGTTTTTTAAGGCACACCTGAAACACACTGCTTCTTTGTATAACATCATGGGAAAGTCAAAAGAAAATCAGCCAAGATATCAGGAAGAGAATTGTGGACTTACACAAGTCTGGTTCATCGTTGGGTGCAATTTCCAGATGCCTGAAGGTGCCACGTTCATCTGTTCAAACAATTATAAGCAAGTATAAACACCATGGGAATGTACAGCCATCATACTGCTCAGGAAGGAAACTGGTTCTGTGTCCCATAGATGAAAGTGCTTTGGTCCAAAATGTGCATATCAACCCAAGAACAAAAGCAAAACACCTTGTGAAGATGCTGGCTGAAGCTAGTAAGAGTCATTATCCACAGTGACACAAATACTCTACCGACATGGGCTAAAAGGCCACTCTGCTAGGAAGAAGCCATTACTTCATAAGAAATATAAAAAAGCCAGATTAAAGTTTGCAAATGCACACAGGGACAAAGACCTTAATTTTTTGGAGGCATGTTCTGTGGTCTGCGAAATGGTCTAAAATGTGGTCTAAAATTAAATTGTTTGACCATAATGACCATTATTATGTTTTGGAGGGAAAAGGGGGATGCTTGCAAGCCTGAGAACACCATCCAAACTGTGAAATACAGGGATGGCAGCATCATGTTGTGGGATTGTTTTGCTGCAGGAAATACTTCATAAAATAGATCATGAGGAAAGAACATCATGTAGAAATACTGAAGCAACTTCTCAAGACATTAGCCAGGAAGTTAGAGCTTGGGCGCCAGTGGGTCTTCCTAGTGGACAATGACCTGAAGCATACTGCCAAACTGGTTACAAAGTGGCTTAAGGATAACAAAGTCAATGTCTTTCAGTGGCCATCACAATGCCCTAATCTCAATCTTATTGAAAATGTATGGGCATATGAAAAGGCATGCGTGAGCAAGGCGGCCTACGAACTTGGCTCAGTTACACCAGTTCTGTCAGAGGAATGGGCCAAAATTCTTGCCAACTATTGTGAGAACCTTGTGTAAAGATATCCTAAATGTTTGACCCAAGTCATACAGTTTAAAAGCAATCATAACAAATACTAATGAAATATACGTAGCTTCTGACTTTGCCGAAAGTTATAAAAAAAAAATAGTCTAAATTAAAGCTGCAAGCAGCGTTAGACAGGCCCTCGCTAATATTCGCGCCTTGGGGTTACTGGCAGAAGCCGCTACTTTCGACCGTGCATTTGTGCGGCTCTCAGACACTGCAAATCGTCACCAAAGTCCCTGCTGAGTTCACTGATACCTCACACAAGACTCTACGTCAGGGGTCTTCAACGTTTTCCAGGCCAAGGACCCCCAAACTGATGGCAAGATGGAGCGGGGACCCCCTAATTATATATATTGTATAAAATTGTGTTATATTAAACTGGTCCTATGGCCATGTGTGCATTGATGACTGCAAGACATCTTCTGCCTCCATTTATCGGTTTACTACAGTGTGTTGAATTCATGTTAATGTGTATTTAAAGACTTTTTAGTTGGAAAAAATTGCAGGGGGGGGGGGGGGGGGGGAATGGTGGGGATATAATAAAAAAAAGTCTAATCAACCAAAACTTTCGCGACCCCCATGCGGTAGTCGCGGACCCCCTGTTGAAGACCCCTGCTCTACGTCATACAGTTGGTTATCTGTGAAAGGGGGCGTGGTAGAATCATAGGGGGCGTGTCAAACCATCACCAATGAAAAAAAAGTCTCTGTTGAGTTCATTGGTACCTCATACAAGACTAGGGCTGCACAATTAATCAAATTTTTAGCGCGATCATGATTTTGACTTCCCACGATCAAATTTGCGTGATCAAGCGATTCTTTTTTTTTTAAAGTGTCATTTCATAGAACGCTCCGGGTTTTTTGCATAGCAATCCATCGTTCCGTTAACCGCTGTCTGATCATGTCCCAGTCAGAGTTGTTCACTGCACCCCGTGCAGCTTAGTTTCTAGATG
>NC_045738.1:20753925-20754216 GCF_008692095.1 Etheostoma spectabile | reverse complement strand
AGTCACAGAGGACAGAGTAACGGGAGGAAACCAACAGATAGCAGTCGGTTATACGTTGGTCTCAAGGTTTACCAGTAAACGCAACATTTTGTCCCGTCGGTGCTAGTAGTGTCTGTTAGCTGTTAGCTCCTCTAGGACGCACCGCAATGCTGTTTATATGTATATGGTTTAATTTTGCATTAGATGACCCATTTTTTCTGTAAAGCCATGCCTGTGTGGGATCTCTCCTCAGCTTTCTCTCCTCAGCTTTCTCTCCTCTTACTCTCGGCGCAGCCCTGCCACACAGCGCCG
>NC_045738.1:20753542-20753915 GCF_008692095.1 Etheostoma spectabile | reverse complement strand
CTGACATTTGTCTACAGTTTTAATTTTTATTAACACAGCTGGATATTGTTAAGTATGAGGGGCAAACCTGTATTTGTACCAATGTTTCCGCTGGTAACTCTGCTATCGCGGCCGCTATGGAGAAGAACACAGAAGAAGTTATTGAATGCAGCTAACTTCAGTTGGGAGAGTAACGGCGTGTGAGACGGAGCTGCTGGACCCGGGCCAGAGATGTGACCCATAGCCAGAATATCATAGTTCATAAATGCAGCGCAGTGACGATACAGACATTTCATACACACGATGTGTGTATCCGCCATTCGACCCGTGCTGGACCGGTTCATAATGAGTCAGCCGTCTCTCTGTGATAGCGTCCATCACACTCCCTCTCGCA
>NC_045738.1:20751800-20753532 GCF_008692095.1 Etheostoma spectabile | reverse complement strand
GCCTATGTGACGATAAAATTTATTTTTGTTAAAATTAACAAATAATCGTGAAAATAATCGTGATCAAAATTTTTATCAAAATAATCGTGATTATCATTTTGGTCATAATCTTGCAGCCCTAGACAAGACTATGCCTTAAATGGTTCAAACATTATGGAAGTGGGCGTGGCTTACGCATAGGGGGCAGTCCTTCGCCGCTGTCAGCGCTCGGGTGCAATACTTTCAAGTTTTAAAAATGTTTAAATGCTCAAATGTGACCCCACCTCCACCCCACTTTAATGGAACTTAAAATACATGTGCATGTTGAGGAAGGCCTTATTTATATTTACACTGCTCTATCAGATACATGTACAGTGTCTTGAATAAGTTTACACACCCATGCTAAAGTTGATTTAAAAAGAGCAATAAAAAAACATCTTTGGGAAATTGATCTTAATGCCTTGATTAAAAAAAATTTAGGAAAATCCAACCTTTTAAGGAAACAAATTTTCCTTGTGAATAAATTATGTATTGTAAATAAATAAATAAATGTTCTTTCTTAAAATACAAGGGGCATAAGTATACACCCCATTATGTTAAATTCCCATAGAAGCAAGCAGATTTTTATTTTTAAAGGCCAGTTATTTCATGGCTCAGGATACTATGCATCCTGATTAAGTTCCCTTTAGCATGGGTGTGTAAACGTATTCAAGCCACTGTATATGTCTATGCAATGAAATACATTTTTTAATTAATATAGGCTATTTTTCAGGCAGGTGCCTGTGCGCTGTCAGCCTTCTAGGTTAAAATGAAATTACAGATTGTTGTTGTTATTACTGTCTCAGATCAAACCTTGGATATATCAAGAATGTGTGCCAAAACCAAGGCTTGTCAAATATTTCTGATCAAAGGTTAGATTGCAAGCAAAGTTTACTCAGTGATACGTTTTGAAAGTAAAACTTGTTTTGCTTAAATATCTGATCACCATTTTGGCTACTTGGCTAAAATACTAAATAATAATTTTGACTATGTATTGGTGTGTAATTTATGGTGGTGTAAGGTGCTGGAAAAAGCTTTTAAAATGGACCTTGAAAGTGCTTGAACAGTACTTGAATTAAAAAAAAAATAATCAGACCTTGGAATAGGTGTACGAACCCTGATTAAAATCATTGGATTTGATTATTCCCAAAATAAAGAAGTAAACTGATAATTGATGTTTACCAAATAATTCAAGTTTGTAGCTGATTTGACAATAACCAGTGTATATTTTAAAACATTTCTTCTTCATAAAACTTTTGCAGCTGTGTTTGAAAGGCTCTGTGACCTTAAATAAACCTGTTGTGTCTTTAAGTCTAAAGCTACATGAGACTCGTAGTAAACCTACAAAATGTCCTGAAAGAAATGCCCCCGTGTTGCTAGTTTAACCCTCGCGTTGTCTTCCCGTAGACCAACATTTAGTTTTTCTCGGTCAAAATTTTAAGTTAAAACCTTATGAAATTAAAACACACAAATTCAATGAAAATAGTGAACTGATCAGTTATGTAAGGAGAGTTGTATTTTATTTATTTTTTTTATTTTTTTTTATTTACAGTTTGGTTGAAGGAAGGCCAAACTTCTGATTTTTGAAACTTTTTGAAAATGTGTCAAATTTGACCCCGAGGACAACAAGGGGGTAATTTTTTCTTTAGATGAACAACATGCACCTGCGGACAAAAACCTATATTAAGTATATTATAATTAACATATAAAATAA
>NC_045738.1:20751655-20751790 GCF_008692095.1 Etheostoma spectabile | reverse complement strand
TTTATATTTTGGGGGTTTAGGATGCAAATAAGCGTTTGCGTTTCCCTGATTTATACATCAAACTACACTCACCTAAAGGATATTAGGAACACCTGTTCAATTTCTTATTAATGCAATTATCTAATCAACCAATCA
>NC_045738.1:20751495-20751645 GCF_008692095.1 Etheostoma spectabile | reverse complement strand
GTTGCTTCAATGCATTTAGGGGTGTGGTCCTGGTCAAGATAATCTCCTGAACTCCAAACTGAATGTCAGGGGAAAAAAGTGTTTTAAACAATTTTGAGCGTGGCATGGTTGTTGGTGCCAGACGGGCCGGTCTGAGTATTTCACAATCTG
>NC_045738.1:20744082-20751479 GCF_008692095.1 Etheostoma spectabile | reverse complement strand
TACTGGGATTTTCACGCACAACCATTTCTAGGGTTTACAAAGAATGGTGTTAAAAGGGAAAAACATCCAGTATGCAACAGTCCTGTGTGGCTTTCATGAAAGCAGCATCAGTGCTGTTGATGGAAAACAACTCTTTCTATGATTTTACCCAGTAATGGGAGGTTTGATATAATACTTCATTGAGTCATCATCTAAATTTTTTTGTTTTTGTTTTTTAAAAAGAAGTTTGAGTACTGCTTTTTTTACGTTTTGTGGTAATGGTCTGTGAAAAGAGAGGTATTCATAATTTTCAAGCTTGGGGGAAGAACATAAATTTTTCACAATCTCCTCAGGGTGCTATGGCTGATGGGATTGAATTGTGTTATGAAGATTAGGATTTTTTTAATATTGGAAATGACATGCACCGTTTGCCTGATACGGAGGTACTGATAGTTTGTCTATGTTTTTGATTTTGTCTGTAAAAAACAAGGCAAAATTGTTTGCTTTGGTAAAAAAAGAGTTCAGGTGCTTTTTTTTAGTAGTGATATCAGAGCATAAGATTGTTTTGCATTTTTTAGTACTACGTTATAAGTTGAAATAATATCCTTAAAAATCTCATAGTAAAAGTGGAGATTTAATTTTCACCATTTGTGTTCTGCATTTTGACATTCTCTTTACTGAAGCTTCATTAGTGTGTCATAACTTTGCAGGGGCAAGAGCATCAGAGAGATCAGATTAGTAGTTTTAGGGCTAAAGTTATCCACCATATCATTAAAATAAGTGCAGGATTGGCAGAGAAAGCTTCAGTGAACAGTTTGCTGGAGTTTTCAGTGATCTCTGTTTGTACTTAAGTGCAAAATTCCTAGGCCAAGAGTGTGACCTCTCTTGGTTGTGGGCTCTGACACATGCTTGGTCAGCCCATTAGCTATACAGAATGCAAGGTAATTCGATAGCACTGCTGTCCTCAACATAGATGTTAAATTCACTAACCATAAGTATGCTGTCAAAGTCAATACAGATAGTCAACAGTAGTTCAGTGTAGGCCTCGCAACAATTGGCAGAATGTCTTGGTGGCCTATATGATATAAAAAAGCTTGAGGGGAGAAATTGAACTGAAGAGCCACATATTCCGAAGAAGCAAATTTATGTATTGATATTTTATTGCATTGGAAGGCATTAAATAAAACCTCCCTTTATTTCTCCTAAAGAACTGAAGTTGGAAGGAGCTGATTCAATTAGAAAGGCTACTGTTGTTTTCTTCTTAACAAATTTCAGTTTAAAACCGAAGTTGTGGTTGTTCTTGAATATCAGATCTGGTTGGGGATCTGACATTTAAGACATGAACTTAGCAACATATTTATCAGGGTATTTACATAAAGATTATACTTTTCCTCTGCACATCACACTTGCAATCCGTAAAGTTCATGGAAGTGCAAAAGCTTTAAGATCCGCAATAAAATCCGTAAAAAAAAATACTAAAAGCTTCAGATCCACAAAGAAGTTCATAAAAGCTAAACAAGCCGGCTAGCCTTGCTGCTGGGTTAGTCCAAATTAAGCTTACAGCAAACTTAAAACTTTAGATCCACATGACTGAGGACTAAAGTCTTTTACCTTAGTAAACAATCAGGATCTAAAAGTATACCGTAAAACTGTGGCTTAAAGAATTAAAAAAATGTTCTGGCACCAAACGTATCGACAATCACACTGAAGCCACCCAAGGTGTAACAGTGGTCTGGGCAGTGATCACCCTTATTCAAACCACTGCTTAGATCAGTGGTCACCATATTTCACATGATTACAAAGTATTGCCCCTGTGAGAATATTGAGATGACATTATGAATGCGTGTGGTAACAATAACTCTGTTCCTCAGATTTGCTGAAGGGTTCTCAGCCTTATGTGGAGGAGACGCAGTGCAACTTCAGACCATCCACCTCTCCGCTTACTCACTCCTCTCCAAGTCAGACCTCCATTCCCAGTGCTGATAGGTATTGTATTATACATGGTCTTGATAAATAAAGAGCATTCAATATTACTTTTTTATTATCATTTTTATTAAATAGTAATCTTTTAGTGGCTTATATTTTATTCACCCCAAATTGATCAAATTATTACTCAACAATAAAAGGAACCTTCACATTAATATTAACCCTTTAATTGTCCTCGGTTTAAATTGACCCATTTTCCCATATCAATATTCTTTTTAACTACCCAATTGTAATTACCAAAAATATCATGATTGATTCCACACAACGCTCTTTGGCGAATCTCTACTTTCATTAATTTTGGAGTGTCATATTCAATTTTACGGCATTTGAAAAGAAAAAATTGAAGTGGTTTTGAAATAGTATTGATTAAAAGTTGACATATTCCAGTCTGTGATTATCCATCAACATCTATTCCTTTAATTTTAGTCTAAATAATTACTAATTTCAGCTTTTCTAACTCACACATTAGGTATAATTTCCTATAAATGAGGTTTATTGACCATAAATTTAAAAAAAAACTGTAGAACTAAAGTTACAAAGTTATTGTTACATAGTGTTAAATGTAAAAAAGTGACATTGAAAAAAGTGTCAAAAGTGTTGAATAAAGGTGATGATGATTCACGTATGGTAACTGCTGTGCTACTTAACGCACAAATCCTCTCCCGGTTATGTTGTATGTTCCGTGCCCTGATGGCACATACAGTATGTTTATGTTACTAAAGGAAAAACTAATAAGAAGTATTTTTTTACATATATATATATAATTTGTTGTATTGGCACGCTACATAGTCACGGAGCGTGCATACGTCGATGCTTAGTTACAAGCTCTGATAGCAGTCAAAAACCCTGCATTGTTGCTCCATACTGGAACTATTAGGCGGTGAAGTCTCCAGAGCACCTGCTAGCAGCAAACAAAACCGTTAGAAGATATGACCTGAGTCATCTCAAATTGCATTCAGTTGGAGTGGGACAGATGAGGTCAACGATAAATACACCTGCCTCCTGTGTTTACTGTCTGTAGCTAAAAAGGGTAGGACCATGTTAACATGGGTCATATTGCTGGTACTTAATAGGGCCTAATAGTTGCTGAAGTGGTACGTGGTGTAAAACGTTTGCAAACCACTGAATAATTTATTTTTGTCACATGCAATCATTAAAATAAAATTCAAGTGAAATACGTATACATAATGTATGACTAATACTTATTACTACTGACAGACGCGGGAGGTTTGTATTTTGAGCCACTCTTTATTCATTACTTTGCTCTTGTTTTGTCTTTTCTTCTCAGTATGGTATCACCTGCGTCATCCAGTGGTGGTCTGTCAGACAAACATCCAGGTCTTGACCTCTCACCTGAGTCTATCTGCTTCAGCCCTAGTCTCAGCAGGCTCACGTACATCTCAATGAATGATAGCACTGTCATGCCTTCACCTGAGAGGAAAAAGGTACAGTAGAACAAAGTGAAGTATACCTAACCTTGGCAGCAATAGCGCTGAATGTTCCATTCTTTTCATGAGACATGAATTTCCGTGAAATAGTCAGGTCCCTATTATGTGTGGTTCTAATTGTCTTTGGTTGTTGTCTTGTTGCTTTCCATAGAATAACTGTTCCATGGCACTGAGCACCACCATCATCAGAATCAGTCCAACTCCACCTGTGGAACCAGATGCTGACCTTGATATTCTTGGCCTGCCCAGAAACCTGGACAAGGTCAAACCAGAGCATTCTAAAAGTCTGGACCCACTACCAGCACAGCAGTGTAAAAGCCCAAAGCCCTCACGTAGTGCTTCTGGTCTGAGCTGTACTCGCAGCCAGAGTGAATGTAACTACCACTACCCCAGGGACAGAACTGGTGATCCTTCAGCAGGGTGCAGGAACCACAAGCACCTTTCTGAGTCTAATGTAAGGCAGCTCACCAAAGTCGACTCAGGCTATTGCAGTAATCTGAACATTCAGCAAACTAGCAACACTGCAACTTCTCAAAGTTCCCAGAAGTGGGGAGCTCCTAGCTCAGTGTCAACATCTGTGTATGCTACTGGCCTTTGCATGCCTCCATCCTACTCATCAGAGGGACTTCACTATGTGCCCATACCCAGCTTTAAGCCCCAATGTGCTGGCTTGATTGACCTTCCCCACCAAGGAGATATGCAGTCCCTCCTGGCCAAACGCTGGGTCAACCCTCAGCTGACTCAACCGTATTTGGGACCTGAAGTTCCAATGCAAACTGGTTCTTATCATGTGGGAGCAACAGGAAACAGTCTCTACAGTGTGTCCTCTACAGGCATGGTTTTTCTCTCTTCTTTTATAAATAAATGTGCTGAGTTATGTATTACAAAAACTGTAAAATACCTAGAAAAAGTAGAAGGGAACTCTGAAAGCTCAAACCTCAGCCAAGACAAATGGTGATTTCACATGCTCCTTGGATGGTTGCTCAGAGCAATTAAACATGTTGCTAGCTTTTTCCAGTATTTGCGTGACAAATACGAGGAAATGTATTAGGTAAGCCATGAAATGTGACTGCGAACTCCTTTTCCGATTATGCTGGCGCTACATGAATGCACTATGTTGCATTGTTAATGACAGTAAAAATTTGCCGAGAATAGTAATTGGGATCTGCTCCAAAATTTAATGGGTTTTTCCTTGGCCCGTACACCCTTAACCAAGTTTCATTAAAATCGGGCCAGTAGTTTTTTCTGTAATACTGCTGACAGACAAAAGACAAACACACCACACAGAACACAGAACTCATGACCTCTTTGGCGGAGGTTATAATAAAATATACTTGTTTAATTTATTTAGCCACCTTAAACCTTTTTTCGGGATCAGCATGACATGGGAATGATGGGAAAACCCTACAATCAATATCGTGCAGAGACCCTGATTGCAGGCTGTCTTGAGCAACTGAGAGGTAGCAGTGGTCTTGGTGTTTATAAGAAAGTTATCTTCCTTTGCCTATTTTAATATATAATGTGTACGCTCTTGACATTAGGATTTGACTGTCTTATTAATATTCTTCGTCATACCTTACCTAATCATAAATGTTGGCTGCAGTTTGTTTAATACAAGGATATTGTCATTTTCTTGTGCATATCAGAAGGTTGTCATTGCTGCAATACATTATAGTGTTATAAGTCTGCATCACATTGTGATCACTTACAAAAGTGCATTGCTTACCATCAATTCTGCTTGGAGGGGCAGCTTTTCCTAGTATCAGCTGCTGTATAACCTTTACACTGTCTTCTTCAGGCCAAGTGGTGGTGCCAGAAGAACTGCGGTTCCCTCACAACTGCTGTGTAGGCATCGCTTCACAAACCTCCCTCAGCCTCTTCAACCCCTCTGAGAGATGGCAGCAAGTGTCAATCACTGTCACTAACCTGGCCATTGATGGAGCAAAGGTAAATGGAAAGCACAGAATAGGGACTGATTCTATGCAAAATGTATATGCTAAGAGTATCTTCAAAATTGTGTCAAAACCCCTAAAATTTCAGAAAGATCTGCTCATAATTAGTTGCCTTAAAACTTTGAGACAACTAATGAATCAATAATTATTAAATATCTGTCTAAATCAGCTGACAATACTCATTTAATTATCACTTTTTAATTCTGTCTTTGATGCCAATCCCTACAGGTGGATAGCATGCTGTACCAGTGGCTTATAGTGAAGAACAAGACAATCATTGCCCCCAAGAGTACAGAGGAGCAGAAGGTGTTGTTCATCCCTCCACAGGCTGGTGTCTACCACTGTATATTCAGTGTTTGCTCCTGGCCTGCATCCACAGAGACAAACGTTGCTGCAGGGGCCAACATCTTTGCTAAAAAGGTGGTGCTGGTTGCCATAGCAGAGAATCCTGCACTAGAGGTGAGGGATTACAGTGCAAAGGCAGCACTCTAAACAGGCCTCTTGTATAAACGTTGCATATTCACAAAAAGCCTGTGTAAGATGGTTCTCACACACAATTTGATGTATAAAAATGAACTTGACATGAGAATGTGCAAGCTGTCCGCAAAGTCTTGTCTGGCTCTGTAACGTGGCAAATTTTACTTGAAATGTGTCAAAAGCATCGGACAGTTACTGCCAGAGGTTTGACGTTGACTATAAAAAAAAAAAAAGAATTTACTTGTGGTGGGTGGCGCAGGATGTGACTGTGCATAATGGCTTACGTAATCTTTAATATGAGCCATAAGAAATAAGGCAAATTAAAATACTAAGGGGTTGATATATTTATGTACCCACATGGTGTTTTAAAGTGAAAAAGCAGTTACAGGTAATGTATGAAGTATAAAAGTACTTAAGACAGGATCTTAAATTAATTTTGATTCTCAGGTTGAAGTAGGCAAATCTGGCGGTCTGGATTTTGGAGACCTTCCAGGAGGCAGTGCCAAATCCCTTCCTCTCAACCTGATCAACAGGACTCATGCTACAGTGCCTATCCGTCTGATTATCAGTGCAGTAAGTCAACAGCACAGTTCTACATATTCTTAGACCAATTTCAAACACACATACTGTATACTGATCCACAACAACCTGAAGTGCTGCATAATAATAATAATAATAATAATACATTTTATTTAAAGACGCCTTTCTTGGCACTCAAGACGCTCCGCACAGGGAATTCATATTAAGAACAGCAACAAACAACTATACAGCAAAACAAATACTATACAACAGCAAAACAAATACTATACAACAGCAAAACAAATACTATACAAAAAACAAACTAACAAAAGCAAAAAAATACTATAAACAGCAAAACCAATATACACAACAAAAACAAATACTTACAGCAAACAAAATACTATACAACAGCAAACAACAATACTATACAGCAAAAAACGGAAAAGACAGGCAATAGATATTTAGGTGGACTAAGCAGTTTTAAACAGATGTGTTTTAGGTGAGACTTGAAATGCGGGAATGAATCAAGTTTTGCGTTGGGGGGGGGGGGGGTAATGAGTTCCAGGACAGAGAGAGCGGCCTGAATGCTCTGCCCCCATGGTGGTGAGACGGGGTGGGGGACAAGAGGTTTATGGAGGAAGACGATCTGAGGGAAAGCGGAGAGGGAAGGGCGTGGGACGCTGGAGGAGATCAGACAAATATGGGGGGGCGAGGTTGTGGATGGCCTTGAAAGCTAATAGGAGGACTTTGAATTTGATAAGGAAATGGACCGGGAGCCAGTGGAGCTGTTGGAGGACAGGAGTGATATGGTGGAGGGAGTGGGTTTGAGTAATGATGCGGGCTGCTGAATTCTGGACCAATTGAAGTTTATGGAGGGATTTGTGAGCAACACAGAAGAGGAGAGAGTTGCAAAAATCGAGACGGGAAGTGACGAGACTGTTGACAAGGATTGCAGCAGTGTGGGGGGTAAGGGAGGGGCGGAGGCAATTGATTTTTTATTTCTTTGTATTTCTACTCTATTTATAATATTTGTGCA
>NC_045738.1:20743814-20744072 GCF_008692095.1 Etheostoma spectabile | reverse complement strand
GGAGTTTCCCTTCGGGGATCAATAAAGTATTTCTGATTCTGATGTTACGTAGTTGGAAGTAGGTAGACCGGGTAATGTTATTGATATGGGGTTGAAAGGATAATGTTCTGTCAAGGATGACACCCAGACTCTTAACCTTGGGGGAGGGAGAGACGGAGCAGTTGTCAATTGTGAGAGAAAAACTGTCTGTTTTGGAAAGAGTGATTTTGGTGCCATTGAGGAGAACCTCGGTTTTATTACTGTTTAATTTGAGGAAGT
>NC_045738.1:20743537-20743804 GCF_008692095.1 Etheostoma spectabile | reverse complement strand
CCAGGTTTTTATTTCAGAGATGCAATCTGTAAGGGAGGTGGGCTGGAGAGTGGACGAGGGTTTGGTGGAGAGGGTGTCATCGGCGTAACAATGGAAGTGAATGTTAAATTTGCGGAAGATATTGCTGAGGGGAAGCAGATAAATGATGAAGAGTAGGGGCCCCAGCCCTGGGGCACACTTGAAGTGACGGAGGAGGGAATGGATTTACAGGACTTTAGTAGAGTATACTGGGTGCGGCCAGAGAGGTAAGATGTGAACCAGTCTAAC
>NC_045738.1:20735646-20743527 GCF_008692095.1 Etheostoma spectabile | reverse complement strand
GTGGGTGATGCCGATGGAAGATAGCCTATTGAGGAGGGTGGTGTGGCAGATGGTGTCAAATGCTGCACTGAGGTCGAAGGATGAGGATGGTGAGTCCAGAATCAGCTGCCATGAGGAGGTCGTTGGTGATTTTGACAAGGGCTGTTTCAGTGCTATATAAGCCATAAATCAAATCAAGCCAGGGTATTTGCCAGTGTATTGCTTGCAGAGCCTGAGTTTACTCCCTGTCGGTGTTAACGCTATAGTACACAAAGTTTCTGTCCACCCCATGAGGATTTCTAAGTAATGACAGCAAAACTGTTGCATGATATAAGAGATCCGTGATCGCATACCACCCGAACCCCATGAAGTTGCTTGTAACCAAGGAGGACACGGAGAACTAAACAAGTAGTGAACTCCTACTCCTAGTGCACACACAGGCTGTGTGCAGAGCGGAGAGCTGCTTCTCTCTGTGTGTGTGTGTGTGTGTGTGTGTGTGTGTGTGTGTGTGTGTGTGTGTGTGTGTGTGTGTGTGTGTGTGGCTGTCAGTCAGCTTCAATTTCATTACAATAGCTCTATTATCATAGAAAAAACTAAGTTATAAAGCTGTTAACATTGTTTTGGCTGGGCTTTCAAAAATGTTGCTGTTACTGGCCTCAGGTCTAGGGGAACCTGGGCCAGCAGCAAGACACATGAAGAAAAAGCAAAAAGTTTTCCAAACACTTATGTTTCTTAACTTTGGTGTTCTAGGAAGGAACTTCTCCTTACTTGCTTTTGCAACGCAGCAGCAACACAGAAGTGAGACTATTAAATTGTAACTGGTGGTTCTCATTTCTCCAGAACGCTTCAGCATGGAGATGCTTTACTTTTTCCAAGCACCCTGTTACCATTACATCTGAGGCAACACAGCAGGCTGGACACATGGCCCCAGTGTCCTCTCCCTCAGTGATGAATCACGTGATGCATGCCAACTATGGAGAGGTTAGAATTGACCAAATTATTAAAACCTTATTCAGCATCTCAGTCACTGACTTATATTATTATTAAATGATGCATGTTTTTGTTTCATGTTTTCTCTAAAGCTTGCTAAGGTAATGGTGGTATTTTCCTAAATGAATTAAGGTGTTTTTGAGTAATTTCTGAAAGAGCATTAAGATATGGGTAACACAGTTTCTGTTCCAATTCTCTATATCACTTGTTCAGCAGTGAAAATGGCATCATCAGTTGCATGTTTGGCTTTTACTTCACTTTTACTTCATTTTTTTCAGAATCCACAGGGCTTCATGGTGTGGGTTCACTTCAAGGCGCCTCAGAAGTACACAGTTTCTTCAGGTAATCAACCAGATTGAGTCTCATACATCGTTGCAGCAATTCCTTGGTTGATAACATTCATTAAACTGATGTGGTGCAAAATTTACCCTTTTTTTGACCACTCAAGAATTTTTAAAATGGTTAAAAAGTGCCACATGAAGACACCAAGACTTTAATGAAGACCTTCATGATTCACAATCTTATTACAATTCATTTTCATGTTGGTTTTTAAGACTATTTTGCAAGTTACTGAACAATATAAAAATAAAATTTAAATATAGCCATGCAAGGTAACGAAACACCACACCAAATTCTGTGCTCAAATTTAACACTATAAAGTTTCTTTCGATATTTATCAGTTATTTTTACCAAATATTTATCTTACTTTTCAAAAAGTTGAGACAGATTAAACTTCTGCAGAAACTAACGGCTAATTAACAGACCTGCTAAAGCAAAGTAATGGGGGTAAAAAATAGTGAGTGTTAATGTGTTAATGCAGTGTCACCTGAGGGCTGTACTGTCAGAAATAAAGAAAAAAATGCTTCGTTATGTAAATATATTTTTTTAATGTCTCGCCACAGCAAGGCAATCATGGATTGCAACGGGAGGGGGTCAAGTGTCTTCATCAAGGAGATGGTTGACAAAATATTTGCTATAATAGCTTATTTTGCACTGTCAGGCATTGCAACAGAGGATGTTTACCTGAACAGCAACTTGCATAAACCTGCATGGTCCTGACCGTAATAGTAAGACGTTAAATCATTTCTTATTTAAATTTTTAATCTAACCCTGTTGACATTTTTAACAGGCATAAAATGGACAAAGCTTTAACTTTTTTTTTTTTTTTTACTTTGCCAATATCTTCCACATAACATTTATAAACAATAATGTTCAATACTTTCTTTTCTTCCGAAGAAGCTTAATTGGACTACACTTGAGCCGGGACCATCTCTGATTAGGGTTGGGTACCAAAATCCCTACTTTTTTTTTAGTACTGACCGAATTACGTCTGTTCTACAGAGGACTGATTCAAGTTAAATTAAACGGTGCCAAATTTCTGTACCTGACAGCGTGTAAGGGCAAGCTTATGTGTCTTTACTGCATGTTGACAGAGAGCGGGGCTCAGGTCTGACTAAAACGGAGTGAAACTATGTCAACTCTGCAGTTTTTTTTAAAGTGCTCCTATTATGCTTTTTTACATTTCCTCTTTCCTTTATTGCGTTATACAGTATATCTTGTTTGTTAACCTATTACATGTGCAAAGTAAAAAAGCCCAAAGTCCACACAAAGGGAGTGATCATCTTGAACAGAAAACACTGGTCACAAACAGCTGCACAACAAAGATGGAACAGAAGTGCGAAGCCTCACTTGGGAAGAGGTCAACACACAGGGTGAAAAGAGAAGCTGCAACAATGTGCAGTACAACAAAAATATGGTGCTTTTTGAAAACTAAATTAATCTAAATACAAGTATGAACCTGAAAATGATCTGATGATATGAGCACTTTAAAGTTACAGTGAGTCACAGCAATGTGGGTTAAGCTATTGCAAGTGTCGCTGCACTTTTCAAAACTCCAAGCAGACAGCATTCGCTGCAATATAATATTAATGGCAAACCGAAAGTGGTCGTGGTGCATTTACATTTCCTCTGGGACAGGCAGACACACCAGTGTTGACTGCCTGAGAGGCTGGAGGTTGTAAGGCAAGGTTACTTTATCTCTTCTTTTAACTGCATAAAGAGTAAAAATAAAAACAGGCTAAAGAAGAATAGGAAGAATAAGATACAAATACAAGAACAAAAGTTACAGTGCAGTGGGTGAAATTAATAATTATTTGATTTAATAGGTTGCACAGACAGATTTGGGAGAGGAAGATATTTTATTTTGTGTAGTTTGTAAAATCTTAATAAATAACATTTTTGAAGTAAATAGGATAAATAGGTTTGGAGTTATTTAAGTACCAAAAAAAGCTACTGTTGGGTACCGGAACCGAATTTCGGTACCGGAAACAATGCGAACGGTACCCAACCCTATCTCTGAACTTCGAGTCACCATCCACCATTCAAGCCACGTGTGGAAAATTTATACAATAGGATGTGTTGTCGTGGCAAAATATCCTAACTCCTTGTGGTTGCGCTTTTTAGGAGAGCTTGGTCCGGCTGATGAGTACATTGCTCGGGTGGACATTGAAGTGGACTCTCCTGGTCCGAGTCATGTGATCAGAAGTATTCCTCTCCGGGCCAGGTCTGGAACTGCAAGGGTCCATGCTCCTAAAGACCTGCAGGTAGAAAAAATCAACCCGTTCTCACTCCGAAGGCATAAAATACGGACGTTTGGTCAGGTGCTTTTGTCGTTGTTTGACAGTTAAGGAGACCCTTACTCGTGTTATATGACGGAAAAGGTCTCCTTTATTTGCTCAGTGGAACAGCTTGATTTTCAGAGTGAGAGAGAGATCTCAGTACGGTTTGCATCCACTTTGAGATCTGTGAAAATTGAGTCTATGTTTGAGATATGTTTTCTTTCGTTTGGTGGGTGTGTCTTGGCTCAGGTCACAGGTTATACTCAATCAACAGAGACGTGTCTGTTAACTCGTGGTAATAAAACATTTAAAACTTTTATCAGTATTTAGTGTTGACAATTGTTTAAGCCGTACTACATGAGAGGATTTAATTTCTAGGTCTGAAAGTCGCATCACTGAAGTGTAGGCCTCAAGTGAAATATTGTGATTATACAACAAAAGTTACAAAATGAGTGATAATCAATTTCTTTTGTTATTGTGGAGCAATTTTCTCTTGGAAAAATAAAAAATAAAAAAATAGACAGTACTCTAGTCCCTCCCTGTTAAGTCAGCCAGCCAATTTGAGCTATAGCTTTGTAGAAATTGTGGGATTTATCAAACTAAATTAATCCCACCCACACATATAAACACAAAACTGTGAACTCCATCATTTTGTAAGTAAGGCACCTGCTGAAAAAGTGATTGTATTCATTAGCTTGATTGGCTTACTGTTTAGTTTAAAACATCCAAAACACCAAAGTACGAAGACATAGCGGACAAGACGCAAGCTTTTATTTTGAAAAGTAGAAGTTTACGGACGGCACCAGCCGGGAGGGCATGAGACGGGGGCATAGACTGTATTATTATTATAATAATAATAATAATAATAATAATAATAATAATAATAATTTAATATACAGTCTATGGACGGGGTATGTAATACGTGAGGTCTCCAGGTTGCAGCCATACCCAACTCTAACAAAAAGGCAAAGCTCTCTCCCCCAGTGGGATTGAAAATCAAGCTGTTCCACTTATTGCTCCCTAGAGGCCTGGTGAACTTCTGTTGGTAAACCAGGGGTTCCCAAAACTTTCAGCCCGCGACCCCCAAAGTAACGGTGCAAGTGACTCGCGACCCCCCCCCCCCCCCAACCCCCCACTAATAACATTTGCGCAACCGGCACGCACTACAGGCGTATCCAAACATGAGCATATTGACAACACAAAATAACACAACAGCCATGACATTATTCTACAGTAATTTTCCATTACTTTAATTTGAACTTAATCTCACCTAATGAGGTGGATGTGCAGTATGTTTGGAGCACAGCAAGTTAAAAAGCTCTATATTTTAATTTAAAATAGTTTTTATATACATTACACACTAGGCCAAAAAAAAGAAAAATCCCTTTTACCTATTTCGGCCTTACAGTATTCGGTATTTCGTGGTGTTGGTTTTAATCGGTCTGGAGTAACAACTGTGGGCATCAGCGATGGGGCGAAGGTAAAGCCCGGGTTGGTAACGCTGCTACCACCATGAGTACGGCGGGGATGGACTCCGTTCTGGACCAGAAGGCAGCGCCGGGCGCTCGCTCTGTGGACGGAGCGGGACACGGAGCTAGATGGCCGGTGGCTGCCTACGTGTTTATACAACTTTATACATCCTCAAACTGGCTGGAATCACACACATCCTCTCCAAGGAGGGCACCAGCAGGGACATTGTCTGGAGGAAGTTCAGGCAGCAACTGGCAGAGAGTGAGACACGAGGTTAGAGGAGGGGAAGGGAGCGGGGCGCGGTCCGAACTCGGGGTGGGGGGGACGCGGTCCGAGGAGCAATGCGCACTACGGCAGACACCAACACGGAGGCAGTGACAGGTTAGGTTGGTTATAAAGTTCAAAGAAAATACTTTTAGGTGTTATTTGCATGTTTACATACCATATTTTTCAGATGTGAAGGAATAATTACGTTTTACTCTATGCATGTTATGAGTTATTGAAGTACCTGGGCAACTCAAGTGTATAATAAACACGTTTTAATTGTACATTTTGGTGTTATTTCGTTTTTCTAAAGATATCCTAACACAGTACCGCATTAAATTGCAATTAGGTATTTATCATGACAGATTATAGAGTTTAGAGTCTGCGGTTCCAGTAGCCTACTTTGGAATCGCAGTTGTAGTGTTAATGTGGAGACCGCTACTCGGAAAGAAAGAAAATCAAACAGCTGTTCCCTTTTATTTAGTTGCTTGGTTTTATTTTAAATGATCCACTAGTTTTCTTGTGTTAAAATCATGGCTAACATGCTATTTCTAATCGTTTTTAAATTTTTATTTTATTTCTGGAAATCAACTCGCGACCCCCCTGGGGGTCGCGACCCCCACTTCGGGAATCACTGGTGTAAACAATAAACAGAAACATAACTCTTGCGGCGCACATGAACAGATGGACAATATTAGCGTGCACATAAAGCATAGCACACCCACAGGACATCAGACTTGCTTGTTGATGCACACACTGTAGTTTCCACAAACTTAGTCCAATGAGGGGAGAAAGGAAAGTTTGCTAGCGTTTCACGTTAACAACTTTTCTCTCTTGCTCAAGAACACTGTGTCCAAGCCGTGGTGCCGAGCATGACCTTACCACTTGCTGATGTTACATAGTCTATGTACGTTACTTGTCCAGGTAGAGCAAGCTGCCACTAACTAGGGAGAGTGAGAGAGATGGTATCACTACAGTGAAACCAGTCTGCACAAAGCGATGGTCATTTTCGCAAGTAACATTGTACCAGCACAAGGTATATTTAAAGATAATGTAAAAAGAATGTAGATAAAACAATTATTTTTTTAAATTTTAAACTAAGAATAGCACACATAGCTACTACTATGAATATCAGTGGCCAACGTGGTCAACTAAGCTAATCAGATACTTCATATTTCTGTACTACAAGCAGTGGGCCTCTAACAATTTAAATTTGAGTTCGTAAACTTGAAGATGAGACCGTCTTGGCATGCGCAGCAGTCAGCGAATGTGCTAAAAAAACACACAACCAAATACATAAACGAGCTGGAGATATAGAAACAATGCAAAAAAAAACACACAAACCTCGAAAAAAGCAGATGCAAACAAAAAACGCTGCATCCAGATTACACAACAGAAGTTCCCCAGGCCTCTAGAGGGGGGAAAAAAAGAATCCTGAAGGGATTTAGAATTTAGAACCATTCTTGCTACACTACTGTTGGATGTTCCAAACTGCATTTAAAATATAATTTTAATCAGCAGATAGACTGTACTATCTGCTGATTAAAATTATATTTTGTTTCATATAATGCCAGAAGACTTTGACAAATGAAATTGCTAGATTATTCATGAAAACATTCCACTGTTTTTGACATGAAGTTTAACATAAAACAACCTTTTTTACCATCATGTTTGGCCTTGCCCTCTGAAGAGTTGGCAGTTAACTGCTGTTTGTGCTACTTTTGTCTAGACTGTAAGCCTATCTGCTCCACTGGGTAAATCTAGTCAACAGACACTGCCATTAAAGAATGCAGGAAACCTTGACGTGCAGCTGAAACTCAAGGTAATTTTGACCTTTACTTTTCTTATTAGATCTGGGTTTGGGTAAGCTTCCGTAGCATTTTAGGCTCAGGGTGTGGTACATACAGTGGGTTTATTGATATTTGATTCTGTTTTTCTTGTTTTCTTGGTTGTCTGTTTCCCCATCTATTTCTTCCTCCCATCATTCAACCCACTGTTCCTTTGCTGCGTATCCATATGTTTGCCCTCTTCTACTCACGTTCATTTCGTCTCATTCTGTCTAATTCCTGTTTTATAGAGCAGTGAGGACAATTTCTCTGTGACACCTGATGAACTGTCCTTGAGAATGGGAGAGGAGCAAGACATTGTGGTCTCCTTCAAAGCACAGGGCGACAAAACATTTCAAGAGAGGTATGCAATAATGTATTTCTTTTGCAGTAACCAAAAGTACATAAGTAAAGAAAGAAACACAAGTTAAGACCGCTGTTTTTATAAGAGAGCATGTGTATAACAAAGGTTTGAGACAGGAAAGTATTGTTGTGACAGCAGTGCAGAGGGATGAATGAAAACATAATCCCTCATAATTTTGCATCCTTGTACCCATAGGCCAAATTAAACTGAAAGTGACACCAAAATAAAAACCTCTTCATTTACTTACATTATATTTTACTTTTACATATGTTATGTAGTTGAACAATATTTGTGTATAGTTGAGGTATAAATTATATTTGTATATTTTATGTATTTATTAGGGATGAGCGAGTACAGCATTATCTGTATC
>NC_045738.1:20735518-20735636 GCF_008692095.1 Etheostoma spectabile | reverse complement strand
TACCACTTGTATTATCTGTATCCGGATCCGTACTCTGAGTGGGCGGGGCCTAAACCGGAAGTTGTCAGATTTAACCCGGAAGTGTGTCGGGTTCTCTTGAAATGTGCGGGGCTTTAAC
>NC_045738.1:20733854-20735508 GCF_008692095.1 Etheostoma spectabile | reverse complement strand
TGTTATTTTAAGCATGCAATTGATATGAATTGATCAGAAATTGTTATATTTTAGATTAGATTTTTTAGATATTTTAGATTAGAAAACTATTTACATGACAGCATCAAGCTTCAGATCAATGGTGTTGTCATGGTAACAAACTATATAGGCCTATAGGCCTATAGGCCAGTATATAACAAGTTTTGCAACAATAAATTCAGCAATGTGGTTGGAATTATTAAGTAAAATGTAATGAACAAGAGTTTTCATACTCAATAATATAACTTTATTTTTTTAACTTTTAATTTTTCTATTATCAGTGTGATCAATTTTTTTTGTTGGTGTGTGTAACTTAATTTATAATATTATTCATTTATACCGCAACTGCCTTTTATTTTTTTATAAAACACAGCAAGAAAGTTTCAGACACTGACACAAACTGGTTAGAGCCAGCAGGCAGTTTAAAAAAAAAAAAAAAAAAAAAACTCCGACGGCAGAGATGCACCACGAGTAGCATTCTACCAAGCAGCATGTCTAAACAAACCCCACGTTACCAGAAGTCTCCTGGTTACTAGGTACTAGTTCAAATCGAAGTATAAAACAAACCTGAAACCCTAAATGTTCCCTAGTATTTATGGAAAACTACTTTACGTGCTCTATCACAACTTAGGCTGTCACAACCACATGTGCAAAATCTATCAAGAAAGCACCATCTCATACCACTAGCACACATAAGCTAGTCCCAATGTGAGAATACATTAACCAGGTTGCTGCTGTGCATTCAAACGTGTACTCTTATTTCCGTTTCTAACCCAAATTATTTACTCTTTTTTTTTTTGTGTGTATGTAAATGTAGTTATTGTTTTGGCATTAAAGGAACATGCCAACTTATTGGAACTTTAGCTTATTAAACTTATCCCCCAGAGTTAGATAAATCCATACATACCATTCTCATCTCTGTACTAGCCTGGCTCAGCGCAGATCTCGGGGTAACCGGGTCCATCTAGCCTACTGCTCCCAATAAGTGAAAAAATGACGCCAACATTTTCCTATTTACATGTTGTGATTTATATAGTCACAGCATGTACAAATAAGATCACGTGAGACACTGCCATCTTCTAACCGTACTGGGAACTATTCTCACAAGGCAAAGCACTGCTATTTGGCGGAGTGATTATTACTCCAACTGTGAGCTCTCCAGGCAAACTCTCTACTCCTCACCATGGGGCTTCTCAGGTACAAATCAATCCGCCCTGCTACTAGCTGAAGTAGCAGTGCTTTGCCTTCTGAGAATAGTTCCCAGTATGTATACGGTCAGAAGATGGCTGTTATTTATATACACTGTGACTATACGAATCACAACATGTAAATAGGAAAATGTTGGCGTTGTTTTGTCACTTATTGGGAGCATAGGCTAGAAGGAGCCGGCTACATCCAGGATCTGTGCTGACCTAGGCTAGCGGTGGGTGCGTCAGAGTTACAACACGCATAGAGATGAGAAGGGTATGTATGGAATTATCTAACTCTGGGGGATACGGTGAATAACTAAAGTCCCAATAAGTCGGCATGTTCCTTTTTAAGTAATTTCCAATGCTGTTTTTTCCATAACGAATTTAACCAAACAAATACATTTTGATTTTATGCTCTTGACAGAGATGGCAAAAGTACTCACTTC
>NC_045738.1:20725083-20733844 GCF_008692095.1 Etheostoma spectabile | reverse complement strand
GTAGAAGTACAGATAATTGTGTTAAAAACTACTCTGGTAAAAGTATAAGTACTGATTTAACTTCATTCAAGTAAAAGTAAAAAAGTACAGGCTTGGAAATTTGGTATGGATGACGCAAAAATAATAACTAACTCCAGTGAAATTATTTTAAACTTCGTGAGGACTAGATTAGGACTGGATTTAAAGCTGATTCTGGTTTCCAACTTCGGCCCAGTTGTGTCTGTTAAAACACAGACGGAGACAACTTCTCTCTGTTGATGCTTTATTACAATCAAGCCTCAGCATAAACATGGGCGTGGGTAGCTCTGCTATGACTGTTTGTGTGGTAATAAAAGAAATAAATAACATTGTAAAGGCTACCATACACAATGCATAGGAATCATATATGCTAGTAAATAATAACAATAAACCCACTATTAAGCTCTTAATGAGCAAGGACATTCAACAATCGCCATTATATTGAATCAACAGCCAGGTCAGGTGTAACCTAGCTAGCAGGTGAAGAACACAAACGGGCGGGCGGCTGTGGCTCAGTGGTAGAGCGGGTGCCTGCCAATCGGAAGGTTGGTGGTTCGATCCCTTGCCCTGCAGTCCCATGTCGAAGTGTCCTTGAGCAAGACACTGAACCCCGAGTTGCACCATCGGAGTGTGAATGTGTATGAGTGTGTATATCTGATGAGCAGGTGGCACCTTGTACAGCAGCCTCGGCCACAGTGTATGAATGGTGAATGTATCCTGTATGATGTAAAAGCGCTTTGAGTAGTCGTTAAGACTAGAAAAGCGCTAAATAAATACAGCACATTTACATTTACATGTACAAACAAGCTAACTTTAAAATTTGCAAGAACTATAGACCAATACAACAACAGGCAGTCTCTTTTTCTTTTCTCTCACTTTTTTTTCTCCATGTGGCGTGTGCGCCCCCTCGCGAGGCGCGTGTCTGCGCTATTCTCCGAAATGCACTCACAATCACACCTGATAGACACCGTTTAATACCAAGCTAAAGTAACAAGCCAATTTTGTAAAATGTAAGGAGTACAAAGTACCGATATATTTGTGGTAAAATGTAAGGAGTAAAAGTTGCCAAAAAAAAAAGTAAAATAAAGTAAAAATATCAGAAAAATTTACTTGAGTACAGTAACCAAGTATTTGTCCTTCAATTTACTAACTTGGTTGTTTTTGTTGTATTCCAGCCTTCTCACCATCTTGGTGCTGCCATCAGGTCCTCAGTATGAGGTAACCCTGAAAGGAGAAGTTGTCCCAGAGGACACTGGAAAACCTGCCATTCCCTGTGCTGCTGTCTTTGGTCCTGGTGTTGCCAAAGATGTTCCCCCAATTCTCTCTAATAAACAGTTCGTAGCCTGGGGAGGGGTCACTTTGGGACGAGCTGTGTAAGCAACTTTTCCATTTTTCTATTGATTTCAATACCACTTGGTTACAGAAAAAATACTTTTTTAGGTATCAATTATTAATTTGAAAGTAATCAATGGCAAAACTCAAGGCCCAGTAGTCCATCATATTTCATTAAAGTGCTCATATTATGCTTTTAGGCTTTTTTCCTTTCCTTTATTATGTTATGCATCTTTTTTGTGCATGATGTAGGCTTACAAAATAAAAAAGCCCAAAGTCCCAACCCAAAAGCACTTAACATCTCCAACAGAAAACACTGTTCACGAACTGCTCCAAACAGTTCTATTGTAGTCCAGCCTTTAGTTCTGGGACACACATGCGTCACTTTGTAACACGTTATAATGCTTGTCTAGCTGCTCGCATGCCTTTCCCTCATACTCTGCTTCTGACTGGGTAGTAGTTCTTACCTAGCTACTGCTCATGTACAACTCCCAACAAAGGAATAGAAGTGTGATGCCTCAATCTGTAGCCAAAACAGGGTGAAAAGAGGAGCAGCGATGTGCAGATCAACAAAAATATGGTGTTTTTTGAAAATTTAAACATGTAAACCTTTTCCTATATAACCTCTACATGCAATTATGAACCTGAAAATTAGCATAATATGTGTAGTTTAAGGATTGTATAATTCTATTCATGAGAAGGGACAGAGGGTGTCTACAGGGAGTGTTATTTCTCAGAAGCTATTTCACCAGAATGCACAATTTATTTAAACTCATGGAAGGGAGGTAAAGTACAAAGAAAATGCTAAATCATGCAACAAATGGATGCATTATTTAAAGGTTTAACTGTGTAAAGGTTTGACTTTGCTATTCTACTCAAATTAGGAAATTTAGATATTGACTCTCAATCTCAAATCAACGATATCAAGTTTTACACAGAACACCTGCACACTAATTTTTAGCACATAACCAACAGCTGTGATTCTTTTTCAGCCAACAGAAGCTGGTTCTAAGGAATAACTCTCCCAATGCCACACAGCAGCTACGGTTGCTTATTCGTGGTCAAGACCAGGACTGTTTTCAGGTAGATTGTAATATTTTTAAATTTGAAAACTGATCAAAAATCTCATCTCAATTCTTCCTTGTTCAGGGTAACCTAACATCCTGTTTTTGTGTTTTGACAACCTGCTAGGAATCACCTGCAAAGTTTTTCTTTTGTATAGTGTCTCATGTTTGTTAATCAGCTATCCACTGCAAGTGTTTGTGACCAGTTGGTTTTTTATTTAATCAGATCTTTCTTTGTGCAACCAATTGGATCACACAGATGCATGAAGATAAAACCAGACAGGAAAATGCCTAAGATCAATACAAATTATATGGCATTGAATGAGTATTCCACCTATTTAGCATTGCACTCCCATAACATTGTTGGACTCATTATAGACAATAAAAAAAATTCAGCTAAATATTGTAGTTAGGCCTTGGGTTTCATTCATAAAATGTAGGGTAGGATCCATACTAGCCGCAAACTGAGCGGGAGACGCAAGTATAGACGTGAATGAGCTGTTATCTCTCAAAAAATGTCAGCTCAAAAGAAAGAGAAAGAAAGAAAGAGAGAGAGGTCGATACAGAGTGCAGAATTTTTAGCCGAACATGGACCTCTAAGTATTTATTTACTGAAGTCTAAGGAAAAACTGTGTGTTTAGTTTGCGGTGAATTAAAGGATTCTAATTTGAATTGCCACTACAATACTAAACACGCAGAGAAATACAACAACTTGATTGATGCAGAGTGGGCACAGACGTCTGACTCTTTGCTAGTTAAGCTGCAAAAGCAACAAGGCATCCAAGGGAAGTATATTAAAGTGTTTGGTGAACTCTGCTGCCCTAATATGTCCAGAGAAAAAAAGAGACATTTGAGAATGTGCTGCCTAAACGTGCTGATAAAATTAATATTGAGCCTATTAGTCTGGCCCTCCACAACAGTCCCTGTTTCTCATGTGGCCCCTTGGGAAAATGTATTGCCCACCCCTGCCTTAGGACAACGTATGTAAGAGACTGGCTAAATTAATTCACATACATCTAATTAGCTCATACAGGCTACTTAGGTGTGTAGAAGCTAGCTGCTAGTCTGGGCTGTGAACATTAGGGTTTAACCCATTTATGGAGTCAAAACACGTGATTTGGCCTTGATTTGCATTATAACGGTTTGTTTGTGAAGAAAAGGATGGCCCTCAGAACTAACAATGTATGGTACTTTCACTTGATTGTTTGAAAACGTTTTATGGGATGGTCTGACATGTTATGTTATTACATGTGTATACATTTGTATAGATGTTTATAAATTTGTATAGATTTATCTTTAACTGGAAACAAAATAGTTTGGGATTTATGACCCCATGTCCTATTTTCACTACATGGGAGAGATCCCCCGCCCCGTTTTACAATTTTCTTTAATTTAACTAAGTAACTTTTACTTTAAGTACATTTTAAATTAACTACTCATTACTTTTACTTGATACATTTTTCAGATAGGTAATTTCACTTGTACTTAAATTATATTTCATCAAATTATTGGTACTTAATATACAATATTTTAGTACTTTTTCCACCTCTGCTAACTACTGTACCCGAAGGTAATACAATTAAAACCGTTATGCTCTGTAATCACAACCACTGTGAACCAAGATAACAAGCCAACACACTCTTAATATCGACACTGCAGCACATAACGCTACAGTTTAACGCCTTCTGTTAAGCCCATCTTAAATTCACTCAGAGCATTTTGCTAAGAAGCATGTTCCCTTGAGCTTCTAGCCTCAAGCAGAGGTAAGGAGTGGGCTACAGAGGTCTGCTTCCCTTCTTTTTACATTTTTAACCCATGGTTAAACTGTTAATTATTAACATCCCAAATGTGAGGGTATATAAACTTTTTTCCCCCCTCAGCTTCAGAGTATGTTCAGTCCTGAAGAGCGTCTGACCCGGCACGGGGAGCTGTCCATTCGTCCCAGGGAGGACCTGACCATCCACCTGCTCTTTGCTCCCACCAGGGTTGCTTGCATGTTAGCCAAGTTGGAGATTAAACAGTCTGGAATCCGGTCTTCACAGCCAGGAGTCAAATTCACTGTGAGAATGTGACTGTTTTGGTCCTGCTAAGTTCTCTTTTTTTTCGCTGGCTTCTCATTTTTAGTCATTTAATACTTTGCATTTCTCTCACTTAACTTACTCACCTCACTTTTTTACCACTATTGAGCTTGCATGCCTGCCTTGTACTTTCTCATCTTTTCCCTGCCTCATTTTATTTACTGTTTCTTTGACATGTTTTCTTACTTTCTAGAAAGACTGGGCTATAGTTTAATTTGGTTCTTATCTTTCCCATCTTCAGATTCCACTGTCGGGTTACGGTGGGACAAGCAACATAATCCTGGAGGACCAGCGAAAACAGGCAGATGGCTATTTGGCAACACTGACTGACATTGCTGTTAATCGTGTCAGCAAAGTGTGTCTGTGCGTTAGGAACACTGGCTCCAGAGCAGCTTTCATCAAAGCCGTGGCCTTCTCTGATGTGCAGACACGATCAGTTATGGATTCCTCTGTCATCAGCCTTGCCCCGTCACAGTTTGTACTTAAGGAAAGGACACAAGAGGTAAGAGACTGAAATGAACCACAAAAAAAAAACGTTTCTTCTAAAATATTAGTGCTACAAAAGACACTACAATTAATCATTATATTAATACAAAAAGTATTACCAGCCTTTAAGGTTAATACAAACCTTGATTGTCCTTGATTTAGTTCTATAGCTGTTATTGGTTAGCCTGACATTGGCAGACCAAATGCAAATTAGTAAACCACCAAATCGCGATGATACATTGCTTTCTCAATGCGGTAAGAAAAAAAATCTCAAAATCCTTTTTGACTTCTATATCCTCGATCACATGACCTACAAACTGATCGAGACCCGGCATATTGAAGGACCTACCAATTCTTTAAATTTGCTTAGTGGAGAGAGGAGGCTTTCAAAAATGAGAGGGACTTGAGTATACACAAGTAAATGTGCTGTATTTATATAGCGCTTTTCCAGTCTTAACTGCTCATAGCGCTTTTACATCTACAGGATACATTCACCATTCACACACATTCATACACTGGCCGGGGCTGCCGTACAAGGTGCCACCTGCTCATCAGATAAACATTCACACACATTTACACTCCGATGGCACCGGGGGAAACTCAGGGTTCAGTGTCTTGCCCAAGGACACTTCAACAATGACTGCAGGGGCGGGGATCGAACCACCAACCTTCCGATTGGCAGGCAATCACTCTACCACTGAGCCACAGCCTAAGTACAGCCTATGTTGTGTGTTAACTGCTACAAGGCTATACATGACAATCCATGTAGCTTTTAGATCATTGAACAATGCATGTGTAGTGAATGCGACATACATAATTCACCATGTTGAATTAAGGGTGGTTCCACAAACCTTTTGATTAGACATGTGATTTACTGCCCTTAGTCACCGCAGGTAATGTTAACTGTTCGGGGAGCACGATCCCTTTAAATGTTGGGAATGCGTGATGATGTGGGACGTTATGGGGTTGGCATTAGGCTCAGCACCTTATTCTCTTTATGCTTTTTTCCTGTTACATAAACGGGCCACGCATTTGTGTGCTCAACGTGAGAAATTGTCTCCTGCATCTTGCTGCAATTTCCACACATTCTTCATTAATCAATTAAAAGACATCAGCTGGTGTGGGGGCTAGAAATCTATTTGCAGCTGTTCTGGCCCGTAAAAGGTCATGAAATGTTTAATGTGTTTTACATTTAAGTAAAACATAATTAGAATAGCTTTGAATGAATGGAAAGATCTCACTCTATAACAAACAACTGTGAATATTATAGCTTAAATTGTCCATATTATGGGGGAAAAAAATTCTGGGTGTTATTTTGTGACTCTGGTGCTTCCAAACGCATACAAACTTGGAAAATAAATTATCCATTATCCATCTTGTTTTGAGTGTGATATGGGTTTTTGAATGTGTCCTGCCTTCAATCTGAGGGTGAGCTGCTCAATGTCTCCACGGCTTTCTACATAATTAGCAGAGACGAGGTGGCTAACCTTAGCATGCTAGCCAGTTCTCAATGGCAAAACACTGCTAAAACACACACTAGTTCACCATAATCTACACAAGAACTACTTACATGTCCCTGTTCTGCAGGTATTCCACAAGTGTGCCCTCGTTTAGGAAAAGTGTCCTGCCTTGTACTGACCAAAGTAGGAAAAACAGCTAGCTGATGTTATAATTACCTAGCTAGCTACTGTGCGACTCCCAACAAAGATAGTATAGAAGTGAGATCTTTGACTTTAGCTAAAACAGAGGCCCAGACACGGTGAAAATAGGAGCTGCAGCAGTTGCAGTACAACAAAATGTTTTTATTTTATTTTTATTTTAATGAAACCATGTAAACCTATTGAATTACAACCTCAAAATACAATTATGAACCTGAAAATGAGCATAATATGGGTGCTTTAAACATTACACAATTACATAATGGTTTGAGTGATCATGATTCACAGTCCTTAGTGATAGTGGTTTGTGGTGCATGTGTGGATCTATAGGACGCTGAATGCCAACAAAATCAATTTGAAAGAATATACAGTACATATGCCCAATAAATCTTGTATGTGTCATTCTTCTATGGAAGAATCATCAATATAAAAGTGCATCTGAACAAAACCAAGCTCTGATAAAACAATGACCAATCCTTTAAGGTCATAGTTGGTACTTTTGTTTAAACAAAATGTCTCATTCATATTGCTGCCTGTCTTCCATATGCTGTTATATGACCTTGTTACTAATAATATTTGTATGTGTTTTCAGGTGATCACTGTGTTAATGAAGTCCACCCAAAGAGAACAGGTCCTATGTCAGTCAACCAATGCACTGCTGGCTACAGTCTGTCTGTTTTGTGGAGATGAGGTCTCCAGGCAGCAGTATAGAAGGTGAGACTTTCCACCATTTAGTTTAGTTAATTGTATGCTATTAAAGTAGTATGTATAGGAATCACTAGTGGATATTGATTAAGTAAATCAGAACTGTCTGAGAAGTGTTTCTTTGTATTGTATCAATGTATCTTTTTTCATCAAAGTAATGTACTGCAAATGTAAACTGTTTCAGAAGAAAACTGTACGCACTTGTTAAAACAATTTTTCAAATGCATACAGTAGAAACAATGGAGAGGAACTGAAACCAGCAATTTCTTTATCTTCTTATTTCTACAGTAAGACCCAAAAAATGTGTAAACTATGGTCAGTTTTGGTATGCACAAAGCAATATTTGTGTGATACTTCCACCTACCGATTATTTGTACGCTGAACTATAGATTTATAGATGGTTCTGCCATTGTGGGAAAGCTGTTTTGTCCCCCACTCAACCCCCCCTACAGCACAATTATTTGAATTTTGATCACAATTTTGACTTTCCACAATCAAATTTGCGTGATAAAGCAATTTTCTTTTTTTTTAAATGCATCATTTCATAGAACGCTCCGGGTTTTTTTGCATAGCGCATCTACTGCTCCGTAAACCACTGTCTGATCATGTGCCAGTCAGTTGTTCCCTGCATCGCGCAGCTTAGTTTCAAGATGTAGACAGTCACAAAGGACAGAGTAACGGGAGGAAAATTCAACAGATAGCAGTCGGTTATACATCGGTCTCAAGGTTTACCAGTAAACGCAACATTTTGTCCCGTCTGTGTTATTCAGACAACAGCAATGAGCAGTGCTAGTCAGTGGCGATGCTAATTAGTCGCTCACAGGCTCTAGGGCGCGAGTAATATTTTTCCTCTAGAACGCACCGGTGCACATAATGTCCTCGCATCCGCTGCAATGTTGATATATGGATATGGTTTCATTTTGCGTTACATGACCCATTTCTTCTGTAAAGCCGTGCCAGTGTTTGGAACTCTCCTCTCCTTTCTCTCCTCTTACTCTCCGCGCAGCCCTCCCACACACTTCTGACATTTGTCTACAGTTTTAATTGTCATTAACACAGCTGGATATTGTTAAGTATGAGGGGCAAACCTGTATTTGTACCATTGTTTCCGCTGGTAACTCTGCTATCGCGGACGCCACGGCGAAGAACACAGAAGAAGTTATTGAATGCAACTAACTTCAGTTGTTAGAGTAACAGCGTGTGAGACGGAGCTGCTGGACCTGGGCGAGAGATGTGACCCATGGCCAGAATATCATAGTTCATAAAAATGCAGCGCAGTGACGATACAGACATTTCATACGCACGACGTGTGTATCTGCCGTTCGACCCGTGCTGGACCCGTTCATAATGAGTCAGCCGTCTCTCTGAGCCAATGTGACAATAAAATTTGTTTTGGTTAAAATCAACAAATAATCGTGAT
>NC_045738.1:20719687-20725073 GCF_008692095.1 Etheostoma spectabile | reverse complement strand
ATTGATCAAAATAATCGTGATTATCATTTTGGCCATAATTGTGCAGCCCTACCCTACAGCATGTTTGTGTTTTGTCTCTTCAGATTGCTTCAGAGCAAACCAGAGGCTGTGCGGAAGGCTCTGTCTGAAAACAGTGTACTTAAAAACATCAACTTCAATGAGAAGTTCCTGGGAGAAGATAATGTTACAGAGAGTAAGATGGCATTATAATGCTTGTCAAAGAAGTGGTCTCCTCTTAAAAGATGCTGAGTCTTAAAATTGGTTCAAATATACCTTTCAGTTAATAGTATTGAAAGTAATAATCTGTAATGTTTTTACATTTCAATTTGCTACTCCAATGCTGATTAATTGATAAATATTAATTTGTACCTTGTAGTCAGTTCATCAAAGTTTCTATATCTGATGTTCTATACGCTGAGGTGGCTCTTTGCAACAAAAAAGCGTTATTTAAAATTGTTATTAAGGTATAGAGAAAATACTAAAAATAACTTATTCAATTTTAAAAAGGTTGTTGGAATACATTTCTAAAATACTGGTGGCTCTTTAATTGTTTTTACCTTTTCTGTAGTCTACGATCTGCCCCAACGCCCCAATGAAGCTCACATTTTCTATGGAAACATGAGTAAGGTAGTGGTGTCGTTGCTGGGAACTAACACAAAGTGCACAGAGTATGAGCAGAGTGACCACACTGAGCTGCTGACGCCCTCTGCCCAACAAAGTTCAGAGACGAACAGGTACTGTCAGACTTATTTCTAACATACTGTAACAAATCGTGACAACAGAATAAACGCAAATGGGGGATACAAAAGTAGACTAATAGTGTTCATCAGTATTGTAATGAATTTCAGTTGTACACGAATCACATTGATTTAAAAAATGTATGGATAAATACATGTTTTAATGTGCATTCTACCTACACATTGATTTGGTAAAAGCAATACTGTCAGACTATATATCTGTTTATTTTTATAGTGAACACATTTAATTAAAATGCATCTTGTAAGAAAAGATTTATAGTTTTGTTTTGTTTCATTTCCAGTGGTTTGGCAAATGGCAATGTGTCTCTGGATGTGCTGCCAGTAAAAGGTCCCCAAGGTCCAGCCCTGCGAGTGGCAGAGCCCTCTTTAAAGGTACCATAAACCCTCTTTAATGGATTTTAATGGTTTATTGTGTTTAGTGATGAGTTAGTGTTGATTTATTTTGTGCTCTCTCTACTGGATGAGATGAAAACATTTGTTTCACTGGATTTGAAATAAAAGAGTATTTATCTTTCAATGCAAAATGTCTTCTCCCCTCCAGCCTTCAGAGTCACTACATAGGCAGTCTGAGTCCTGGACCATCCATCCAGAACAACTTCTCCTTGCAACTCCCACCATCGGTGAGTAGAATCGAGATTTTAGAAAGCATATGTGAAATTTTATCACTTAAAGCTTTGAATTCCACCACATATTTTGAATATAGTTGATGAAGCAAGACGTCCAAACCATAAGTGAATGACTCTGCAATGACATCTGATTAGTAGTCCGCAGCACACATTTGCTTATGCTGTTATTTTTTTTAGATGGTGCAGCCACCACATGTCAGGTTCAGATCCGGAACAATACATCTAGAGAGCTGAGCTTTGATTTGTCCTGGCCCGCTCACTGCCTCACCATCACCCCTCAGCATGGAGTTATCGAGCCTCAGTAAGAATACACTTGGTTGTTTAGTAAAATATTGGCTATGGTAAAGTAAATGTTGTAATCCTAAAGGGATCGTCTGTCTGTCTGTCTGTCTGTATATATAATTAAATTGTTTCACTTGTGTCATATTTTCTTTAATTAAGGTGCCACTTACAGATTTTGATCAGCCCCAACCCATCACTAGCAACTAAATCTACCCTGCTGCCATGGAGTGGACAGATTTATGTCCAGTGTGACAGTCAACAGAAGGTATGGGACACTTGCAGACATACAGCTTTTCAAACCCCAAGGCAAGTCAATCATGAATCTTGTCTTGGGCTGTGATTAACACAAGATCAATCTGTGCATTGTGACTACTGGTTCAGTTTATTAAGGTCCAGATTCGTGGGGACCTGGCTCTGGATGTGTCTGCAGCCCCAGCAGACAAGACTCTATCAGCCCTGCCTCCTCTGGCAGCCACGCCAGTGTTGCCTGTGGCCAGGCTCACTGCCAAGCCATCACTACCTCTGAAGACCTCACAGGCGCCTCAAACCCTGGTGGAGATCAGCAACAAGACCATCACGTTTCCCTCCACTTCCTCTGGGGAAGCATCAGGTAGCGAGACAACTAACCAAAGGACGGCATTTTCTCTGTTCAACCTAATATATGTCTGTACAATAAATACAGCAGTACATTGTGGTCTAGCCAGCCGTATATTAGTCTAACAGCCTGATAAATCTTTAGTGAAAAATCTTTTCCGTTTTCAAACCAATGGGGTTTAAAGACATACCATCCAGGCAGCATACTGTTTGTGTGTATTCCTGTGGGAGACCTAACTCTCTGTTGCTCCTCTACTTCAGAAGCCCAGCTAGAGGTGCAAAATGGGGAAGTGGAAGTGAGGTGGTACCTGTCATCATTTGCTCCTCCATATGTCAAGGTGCTTTTTTCTTTTCTTTTTTTTTAAAATAATTTTCTTATCTTCTGTCAACACTTTCATTCTGTTTACTGTTCTTGTCTTTTTCCCTCTTTGGCAAACAAATAATTATGTTACTTATATAGCATTATACATTTCATACAGAGTGTAGCTCAAAGTGCTTCACATCAAAAAGTGATTAACCACAAAACAAAATCACACAAATTAAAAGAAGGGCAGACAAGTGTGATAAAACCAATCAATCAAATGACAACAAACAACAGAGGCAGTAAATATCAAGAACCATGAAAGAAAGAAATTCAAAATGATACATGCGAAGGCATAGAAACAATAAAACATGTATACTATGATAATAAAACAAACAAATGACAAACGCAGTGCTGAATAAATATGTTTTCAATTGTTTAAGCTTGCATCTCTTATAGCCTTGTAGCGAATTCCACAGTTTTGGTGCGTAGTTGGAAAAAGGTTGAGTTGTTGGTTTTATTTGGGATAGTTTGCATTTAAAAACCAGTAGCAGTAGAGACTGAAGAATTATAAATCAAAAAATAATTAGTAATGTAAGACAGTCCCAAACCATTAAGCGCCTTATAAACAAGTAAAAGTACTTCTCTTTTGCCTCATGACTCACTCTGGTAATGAGTTTAATTTTTAGGTTCACACTCCAGATGTTTTTGGTTTAATCTTGTTTTGTCTTGTTACTGGTTGTACTGGCCTCACTAAGTGTAGCGCTACTCAGCTATCCAGCAAGCTTACAACCATCAGGCTAGGACGAACAAAGAACGTTGATGCAAGAGATCTTCATTCCTTTTTTCCTTTCCTTTATTTATGCTGTAAAATTAAACACAAATAAAACTACTTTTAGTCCATTTGTCTTATCGTATATGCTACAAAACATACTTGCTAGCTGCGCACATGCAACAAACACAGTCACTGCCAAGAACGAAACAGCTTATACATTTTCCAAACTTTTGAATATAACCTTTGTACTTACAGGCATTGCCTTCGTGTGGGTAGAAAAACATACATTAAGCAAGTGCAAATAACTTGTCCGGAGACAGCAGAACAAATAATCTTGTCGGCAACTACTCTCGTGTGTCTGCAAGGTAAACCGGAAGTATACCGTTAAATTACCCAGCAGTCCACCCTCAATACCCACTACCGTCAGTAGATGGTGCTATAGTATAGCAAATTCTATACGAACTTGTGTAAAGAAACAGAAATAAAATCTTGGTCTGCTCAGACCATGACACTGGCCATTAACTCTGGTCTATTTATTCAATGCTAAAAAGGTGCTGAACAGTTTTTGTTTTTTTTATTGTACTCTGAGCACATGACAATAAAGATATGAATATATCTATCTAAGCCATTTATCAATCAATCAACAGCAGTAACTCAGATCAAGCTGTGGTCCCTTATCTTTCCTCAGGGGGTTGACAACACTGGAGATGTTTTCCGGGCCACTTACACTGCTTTCAGATGCTCCAGGGTCTCAGGCACTCTGGGAGCCCATGAGAAGATACAGGTAGGCACTCACATCCAACTAGAATTGTCAGTGCACCTAACATTCCTTATTACAGGACTGACCAAGGGCAGGTGTGAACATTCAGAGTTTTAGTTCCAGACCAGGTAAATTGTTCACATAAGGCCCAGGTTTTGTAGAATCTGTTGATGGAACGGGGGAGGGTACATCTGATTCATTTATTTTTCTTTTTTTTTTTTTGCTCCCAGATTAACATTCTGCATAATTTCCAGAACCCAGACTGGGAGCTGGTTCCACAAGGGAGGAGCCTGATAGCTGAGAAATAGGACTTAAACCAGCTTAGTGTGATTCCAACTAAATCTTCCAATGTCTGTAACAGGATGGTATGGTCAATAGTGTTGAATGCAGCACTAAGATCTAATAAGACAAGTTTGGAGACAAGTCCTTTGTCAGCAGCAGTTAATAAGTTTAAAGGAAACTACATGTATGTGTGAGTGCTAAAATATGGCTTCTGGAAAGAAAATAAAAGATTAAAATATGAATGACTAAACAGACATTAATGAAGAAGTTCCCCAGCACATTGGCCAGGAGTCATTCTTGATGCCTACTGTCTCAAACATCTCTCAGATAAGGCCGAGGATGATCGGGAATGTCTTGCTGCTTGTCTGCCGAATCTCTGGGATCTCAGTTTTCTTTATTTTCAATAATTTTGCCGTCCATACTTCTATGTGCGCTAACGTTGGCGCCATCAAGCCGCAATGATTTGCCGCAAATGAATGCCAAATCTGTCGTGTCGGCTTAGTGGTGATGGACAAGTGCAACGTACAGTACTGTATATTCCCATCCAATTAGATTGAATTCAGTATTGATGACGGAAACAATAATAACGGTAACTCCAGTGAAATGATTTGAAACTTGTTAGTGAGGACTAGATTTGGACTGTATTGAAAGCTGATTCTGGTTTCGAACTCCGCCCCAGGTGTGTCTGTTAAGACATGGACGGAGAAAACTTTGCTCTAGCTAAGTTTCCATCCACTTGTCAATCAAATTATCTGAAGTTCGGTAAAAAAAACAAAATCATGCGAATAAAGCTGGTGAAACAGGTGAAGAACACAAACAACAAAATCACAAGCTAACTTACTTTAAATGTGCATGAATGATAGATCAATAAAACAACTAGACTCTCTTACAGAAAGCTAGTCTCTTTCTTTTCTCTCACTTTTTTTTCTGTGTGCCATGCGAGCCCGCTCGCGGTTTGAGGCGCTGTGTCCGTGCCATTCTCCGACATGCACTCACAATCACACCTGA
>NC_045738.1:20714623-20719677 GCF_008692095.1 Etheostoma spectabile | reverse complement strand
CAACCTTTTGTACAAAACTAAAGTAACGATATAATTTTTTATTATAGTGACCGTGGATAGACATGAAAGGGGAGAGGGATGGGGGGATGACACGCAGCAAAAGGCCGCAAGTTGGATTCGAACCCCAGCCGTTGCAGGATTCAGCCAACATGGGGCAAAAGCTCTTATTGGGTGAACTAGGTTTGTTCAACGTTACGTTTGTACGAGGCAAAACTCTACAACAGCTCAATCATGTCACTGATGTGAACATTAAATGTTACTTACTCCTCTTCATCACCTATGGGACATAAGGCTGTAAAGAGATCTCTCAATCACATTTTTTAATTGCCAACATGCTGCACATTTCCCAATGAAAGGTGCATCTGATCTACCAGCTCCTCTTCTTAAGGACAGCACTGTTGTTGCCAATTTGGTTTTTGTTTGTGGTGTGACTGTTTCACTTCTAGTCTCTAATCTTTTCAGATTAATTTAAATAAAGGTTGATCAATCACATAATCATTTTAAAAACTGTTTCTGTGTTATTTGTTTCAAAAGTCAACAATAGATAACGCATTAAAATCTAGAGTGTTCATGTAATTTCATACATTAGCAGTGAAATTATTTAATGCATAATAATCGTGAAACCGTGATTTATTTATTTATTTTTTCAAACTATAATTGTACCAACAAATGTATAATGGTTGCATCCCTACACCTATCTCCACAGTGCTGTGGAGTAAGGTCAGGCTACACCACAGATACATTCTGAGATTGGAGGAAAATAAATTCTAGGTTGGTTGGATTTCTTTAAGCCAATCACAATCCTCTTTGACGGTGCTAAGCTCCAGAAGCAGAAACAGTGGCTCTGCAAAAATGGTCTCAGGAAGGAACTTGTTTTAGTGGAATATCTGCGCCCCGCTAAAGAAAACACTGCATACATTATAAGTGAAGTTAGGTCTGGCAATGTGAGACTAACATGTTAGATTTTGCTATAGGTTGGCCTCTGTGGCATGCATTTGTGTGGTTAAATCAATTCAGATTGTGTCTCCTGTTTTTCTTGCTTCCCCAGGTGCCAATTACTTTTCTGCCCAGGGACAGAGGAGACTATGCCCAGTTCTGGGACTTGGAATGTCACCCTGTGTTTGAGCCCCACCAGAAAACCAGAATCCGCTTCCAACTCTCTGGCACTGTGAGGACTCATTTATTAGTTTTGTGGGATTCAAAGACCCTAGTACTTACATAGGTGCTTCTGGAGTGAAGGAGTTACAGTGGAAAAGACTATGATAATATTTTATGTCAAAAGTTTGTGTGTGTGTGTGTGTGTGTGTGTGTGTGTGTGTGTGTGTGTGTGTGTGTGTGTGTGTGTGTGTGTGTGTGTGTGTGTGTGTGTGTGTGTGTGTGTGTGTGTGTGTGTGTGTGTGTGTGTGTGTGTGTGTGTGTGTGTGTGTGTGTGTGTGTGTGTGTGTGTGTGAAGGGAATAAATTCTGGACCAGTGGAACGACCACAGGAAGGAGACTGCTCTCTGGTGAAGACTGAGGCCACAGTCAAGACCAGGAAGAGAGCTGATTCCTCAGCAGGCAAGACCAGGTGTGACCTGCTTAGCTAAAACTTAACAAGCATATGGCCCATACCATAATCTCTATAGTAATGCATATCAGCCAGTTTAGGAGATGTCAGAATTACAGTACAATGATTTAAGGTACTTATCCTGGACCACAGAACAGTCTGCCTTTTTACATGCACACCAATATTTCACTATTATTCAGAATATGACAATATTCCGACTTTGCCACAGGTCATCTAAACATCTATATTGCCGTTGGATATTCCGAAGAAGGCCTTTTTTTTCAAATTAGCATTTTCCAATTAAGATGTGGGTTTTAGAGACATTCTTTGGACAGATTACAGCCTCTTCTAAAATTTCCTTTGGGCTGAAAAAAGTATTTATCTGTCTATCTTGCCTGTTTACGGCTTACCGTCAGCTGGAGAGTCGATAAGCAGAAGAAACAGAGCAATTTAAAAAAAATTATCAAAGAATAGATATCAATAGGTTTTGCAAGGCTACATGTGAACGGGAATATTAGTGGAAAACTTAGCCATGTAAACAGCTTAGTCGGAATATTGTCTTTTTCGTAATTAGGACAAAAAACAGAATATTATGTGCATATAAACGTAGTCACCGTTTCCTTTCAACTCCCTACTAGGGATAATACAAGACAGAAATGGATGGTAATTTGTTGTATATTGGTTAGCTCAGTCTTTATGAGGGGAAAAGATTCAAGCATCCAGTACTCTACACATTAGTCATTTATGTATTGATTTCAAAAATGATCATGATTTACTCATAAGAGACTCAGAAACTCAATATAATAACTGAGTTTAATGTAAGTTTTCAAGAATGTGTCTCATATTTAAGTGTTGATTGTGTAACAGTTATGCATTCTGCTTAAACATCCACAATTTAAAATTCTCAGTCAGGAGGAGGCTGTGCGGAGAGGTGTGTATTCACCACAAGATCTATACACCTTCCCAGCCACACGAGTGGGTGAATCCAGCACTCTGAAGGTTAACATCCGTAACAACTCGTCTGATACCCATGAGGTAAGGCATGCCTTATTTATATGAAGACATTGGAAGGTAAATTGTTTACTTTCTCACTTACTGCAGCAAAAACTAAAACACAGTATATACAGTTGTGTTCAGAACAATAGCAGTGTGTTTAAAAAAAGTGAATAGTGCTCAATATCCTTATAAGAATAACTTTTAATTTCATAATATTAATGCATTGGGAACACTGCAAATTCAATTGCAAATCAAAACATGACCAAAATTGATCAAGTGTGTGTTATACCTTTACAGAAAGTGAAGAAAAATAAATATTAGGGTGTTCAAAAAAATAGCAGTATTTGCGTTTTTCTTTACAAACTCAAACCTGTGAACAGGTATTCCAGCCCAGGACGATTGAACTACATTCCACAATTCCTCTGCTTTACTGGGTTTTGCCTCAGAAACAGCATTTTTGATGTCACCCCACAAGTGTTCTATGGGATTGAGGTCCGGGGATTGGGCTGGCCACTCCATAACATCTATCTTGTTTATCTGGAACCAAGGCTTTGTTCGCTTACTGGTGTGGTTTGGGTCATTGTCTTATTGAAAGACTGATTCAAAGGCATTTCCTCTTCAGCATAAGACAACATGACCTATGAAGTAGTTTGATGTGTTGAAACGGATCTATGATCCCTGGTATGCGATAAATAGGCTCAACACCACAGAAAGAGAAATATCCCTTAACATCATTTTTGTGCCACCATGCTTTACTGTCTTCACATTTTAGTGTGGCTTGAATTCAGTGCACGGGGGTTGTCGGACAAACTGTCTGCAGCTCCTAGACCCAAGAAGAACAATTTTGCTCTCATCAGTCCACATAATGTTGTGCTATTTCTCCTTTGGCGAATCAATATGTCCTTTGTCAAATTTCAACCTATTCAGTACATTACTTTTTTTCAGCAACAGGACTTTACGGGGGCTTCTAGCTGATAGCTTTGCTTAAAGTACTCGGACCTGATGCCGGATTTCTGCGGTATGACTATTTTAGAAAAATAAATAAATTAAAAAGTCCACATGGGATTTGTTTTTAATGCGCTAGGTTTAACCAGTCATTGAAATTTTGAAATTCCACCTACCAATGAAGAGTTCTAAAGAGTGTGTGTGCGTGCGTGCGTGTGCGCACGCGCGCTCTCGCTCTCCATGGTAACGCGGCTAACAAATTATGCATACACAATGCACCACCAGAGAATCTCATCTAAACTTCACATTGTTTCACCAATATAAGTTGTACCACAGCTCAACACACATCCAGATGTTCCCAATAAATTGTAGTTGATCAACAGGTATGTTTTATTAATGTAGGTTGAATAATCCATGTAGGAGAAACAAAAGGAAATCTTTATCTGTGTGCCAGTTGATTTACAGTTGAGTGGATCTTGAATGAATGTCTGAATCTCTGCACCTTATGGTAACATTTGTTTGCCTCTAAAATCTTTAACTGTAAGATTAAGATTCTAAATAAGATTCTACAAGACATTTTCACTTATATCCAATGTTTAGATATGTTGTGGTAGTTATGCAAATTAGCACATACATTATTATGCACCGTTAGCTCATGTTACCAAACAATTAAAAAAAACTTGCAATATATTTTTTGTTTCTTAATGTAAGTAATCAACTCAGTAATATTCATGGTGATATCTAAAGGTTAAAATGTTAGCTTATATACATGAGAAAAAGAATGAATTGGCGTACAAATAGGCTATTTAGGTCTTTTTTGAAACTCATTCTGACCCGAAATGAAATCATTTGCCATCTAAATGTTTTTTTATTCATCAAATGCTCTGTGAATATTGGTAGTTGTTTACTACTATGCTCTTAATGATAAAAATAAATTTGAAGTAAATTGATTGATTGAATTATGGGTGTTTTACTGAATTTAATACTCCTATTGTCTGGGGTCAAAAAGACCTCGCAGCACAAAGTGGTTCGATGGAGCAAATAGTCCCACCGTACTGCTCGTCAAAACATTTTTGATCATGGATATTTGATGTGTGGGGTCAAGCTAGGGCTGCACAATTAATCGAATTTTAATCGCGATCACGATTTTGACTTCCCACGATCAAATTTGCGTGATCGAGCGATTATTTTTTTTTAAAGCGTCATTTCATAGAACGCTCCGGGTTTTTTGCATAGCCCTGTCTGCTCATGTGCCAGTCTGTTGTTCCCTGCACCGTGCAGCTTAGTTTCTAGATGTAGACAGTCCCAGAGGACAGAGTAACGGGAGGAAAACTCAACAGATAGCAGTCGGTTATACGTCGGTCTCAAGGTTTACCAGTTTGCCAGTAAACGCAACATTTTGTCCCGTCTGTTGTTTTCAGACAACAGCAGTGACCAGTGCTAGTCGCTAGTAGCGTCTGTTAGCTGTTAGCTCCTCTAGGATGCACCGGCGCTAATGTCCTTGCATCCGCTGCAATGCTGTTTATATGGATATGGTTTCATTTTGCGTTACATTACCCATTTGTTCT
>NC_045738.1:20714509-20714613 GCF_008692095.1 Etheostoma spectabile | reverse complement strand
GTGCCTGTGTGGGATCTCTCCTCTTACTCTGCGCCCGGCCACACAGCGCCGGTCCACACTTCTGACGTTTGTCTACAGTTTTAATTTTTTATTAACACAGCTGG
>NC_045738.1:20714413-20714499 GCF_008692095.1 Etheostoma spectabile | reverse complement strand
GTATGAGGGGCAAACCTGTATTTGTACCATTGTTTCCGTTGGTAACTCTATCGCGGACGCCACGGCGAAGAACACAGAAGAAGTTA
>NC_045738.1:20714240-20714403 GCF_008692095.1 Etheostoma spectabile | reverse complement strand
CTAACTTCAGTTGTTAGAGTAACAGCGTGTGAGACGGAGATGCTGGACCTGGGCCAGAGATATGACCCATGGCCAGAATATCATAGATCATGAAAATGCAGCGCAGTGACGATACAGACATTTCATACACACGTTGTGTGTATCCGCCATTCGACCTGTGCTG
>NC_045738.1:20714151-20714230 GCF_008692095.1 Etheostoma spectabile | reverse complement strand
TAATGAGTCAGCCGTCTCTCTGTGAGTAGGGTCCATCTCACTCCCTCTCGCAGTTATAAATAGCCTATGTGACAATAAA
>NC_045738.1:20708752-20714141 GCF_008692095.1 Etheostoma spectabile | reverse complement strand
GTTAAAATCAACAAATAATCGTGAGAATAATCGCGATCAAACTTTTTATCAAAATAATCGTGATTATCATTTTGGCCATAATCGTGCAGCCCTAGGTCAAGCAATGGTTAAGACAACAACAAAACAGAACCGGTCTTTTCTCACAGTTGTTGGGGCATTTCACAGTTTAATCTGAGAGAGACAGGCAGCGCAAGGAGGAGGCAGAAGGTCTATACTGCACAGGATTTAAATCATGAATTGGATTTTTTATTTTTTTAATTAAGCCATATCTTCCAGCCCTACAAGAACATTCACTCCCCTTATTGGTCAGATATGTCTAGGGCGGGCGCAAGAAAGTAGATGCATGAAGAAGGTTCTATGTTCTCGACTAGTGCGTAATTCTTCCATCTCCATGATCAAACCAGCTCATTTCATTTTAATAATCCAACATTATCATCAAGACTTTGCTCTGTTGTGCCAGTGTCTGTCTCCAGCTTTAGGAACAGCTGGTTTGATATGGAAATAAAAGTGGAGGAAAATAATAAAAGGGCGATTTAACCAAACTAAATAAGGCAGGTGTGAAGACCCTCTTAGACACAGGAAAATAGGGTACAGTTAGAAAAATACAGAAATTACCCTTAAAATAGCTTTGCTGATACTAGCTGTCACTCCCCGATGTAAGTCAAGTGCAGATTTGAGTCGCGCATGCTCAGATTTAAACTGTTTACGGCATAACGTGTCATGCTGAAATTTGTGAAATCCATGAAATAATAAACTTTTCTCATTACAAACAATAACAGAAGATGTTAATTATTTCAAAAACATTAAAGACAGTACAGGGGCAATGTCATTCTCATGTCATCTTTAATATTGCCACTATACACTGCATGGTATCATGGATCCCCTTTAAACTGTATTTAATCTCTTTTTATCTTCAAAAACGTTTTAGCTATCAGGTTTTTTTATTGCTAACGTTAGCTCAAAAAAACACCTTGTTGTGTTTGATTGCTAGCTTGTAGCGAGCAGTTGACAAACTTGTTAAGTAGGTCAATTTTTAGTGTGACGTTACAGAAGTCTTTTGTTAGCATCTTGTATGCTACTCATCGCAAAGTGACAAATGCTTGACTCAAATCTGCACTCAACTTATATCGGGGAGTGACACTAGCTCACATTGTGTATGCTGTTATTCCACATTGCATGACTGTCTTGATTTATGTGTACTGAATGATGAATGTAATACCATCTAACAATTGTCATTGTGCTTTGCATGGATTTGATATTTGATGTGTGGCTTCTCTAATTGACTTGCAGCTGACATTTGTAAACCCTATGGAGCCCTACAACATCAAGCACTCCAAATATTCTCTCAGGTAAGTCCAATGGTCCTCGCATAAATTCTCAATACTGCACTTTTGATAGTGGCTGAAAGACACCTTCGGAACCAGTGGTTTATAAACCATCTTAATAATCAGTGCCTACCTCTGTTTTTACTTGTTGCTGTACTTTCATTTTAGGGTTTCCGTGGTCTAGTAGAAAATGGTTTTCTTATGAAACAAATGAAGTAACTAGGTATTAATGTTAAGTCAGGAATAGTAAATACAACTCAAGACATACTCTGTGATGTAACTGAGTCAATGTAATGTTATTTTCCCATTGTGACTGCTCACTGAGGGAGATCCTGTGAGATGTTGGGACATGGAGGATAATGTTAATATATACGGTACACACACCTTTAGAGTACTGATGTTTTGGCCTTTGGGAGGGGTTGCTTGCCACAAGTACCAGCTGTGCTGTGTTATGCTATGCTGATGTGGGACTGGTTTCAGAATGAAATGGATTTTGTATTGTTGAAATATTGGTATGGGAAAAAATACTATTACTGTTACTAATATTAACTTTATTTACTTCCTCAACTAAAATAAAGCATTGTCAGATATACCACTGATGTCATGACCATTGAAATAGAATGAGTTGAGAACTGTTTGCTGTGGTCTTTTAACTAGTTAGAGAAAAAATGGCGATTGTATTCACGGTGAGAACACACATCAGTGGGGCTGTAAAGTGTCACACTCATCATTTTAAGAACTGTTTTGTCATTTTATTAATAGAATTTGATCCTCAATTCCTCTTTAGCGGCAAGCCAACAGACATAATGCACAAAAAATGCCTTTTCATGTTTTGTCAAAAAAAATACCTCAGTGAGTCTGCAACTTGCTCCAATTCATGTTGCAAATAAGATTATGCAGAAGTTTACAGTTCTTTGCAATGGCGGTAAAAACATCTGCCGATCTGGACCATCTTGCTTTGTTGATTTAAATGGGACTATCCATTCTACTCTCATTCTATGGTCATGACCTTTATCTCCAATGAGAGTGTTGGGAGCATGGCTGTGTGGATTCATGGTAGCCTTGTGGTGACCCTAGTATGTTGTGGCTCGTGTTATGTACTCTCATTTCCACCATGACTACACTGAGCATAATGTACCCCTGCTTCTCACTTATTGTCTCTTTATTATGCTGTAATCTTTTGTGTGCACATGGATTACAGTAGAACATTTTCCTTTTTTTGAAAACGTTTTTTCAGGTTATTTTTTTACATAGTCTAGTATGTCATGATTCGTAAAGTACTTGATAGTAGTATGATTGATAGTAGTAATATTGAAAATGCATGTATATTTGTACTGGTGCAAGTGTTATATATTCATGGTCATCATTTCATAAAACAACAACAATTGTCTATTAACTGCTGCTGTTCTTTTCTACCTATTAGATCCCAGCACTATCTGAAGCTACCTGTCCAGTTCAAGCCCGGTACAGCAGGCAGACACACCGGCTTACTGCTTATCCAGTCAGAAACAAGTGGAAGTCTTGTTATTCAGCTGACTGGTGATGCATTGCCTTGAATCCACCATCCTACGCCACCTCCTCAGGCTGGCTGGCTTCGGGTGGATGCTCTTCCCTGTACTATTGATCATGGGACAGACGAGTAACCAAGAAGAAAAGACAAAACTGCAAACTGGAGATGACAGAGACTCTCCTGCCAACACAGTCCTGTATGCCTCTGGATGTGGCACAGATGTCGTCAGCTGGCCAATGAGTGCCTGTTTGTGCCTGGAGCTGAATGATTTTGTTTCACAAAGCAAACCATTTTTGTTACTTCACTCTGGATCTGGTATTTGCCTTATCCATGAGTCATGTCACAAGATCGCATTGTTGTTGCCATGGCCCCTGTCAGACAGTACCAGTTGAGTTGGTCACACAGGAATGCCTTGTCTCTTTTTGGAAAAGCCAAACCATGTTTGTTTTTTAGCCATGTTCCATAGCAAAAATTTGAAAAACGGACAGGGCATTCTTAATCGTAATAAGACTACAGGAGATTTAGGATTTATTTTTATTTTTTTAATCACAACCTTTTTATTTAAGGTCTGTCTACTTTTCATAAAATGTTCTTAATCTTCTGTACTGGTGTGGTTTCTATGGAAATGGCTCCCCATCATGCAGAGCCCATCCACAGTGCCCCTTGTCAGCGCCATGTGTTGAGTTCCTAGCAGCCTCCAAGACTCGTTGACCCATGATCATTGATGCTCAAGGCAACCCCATTGACGAATGATTATTACAGGCTAAGAGTGAACTCTGGTGGGGGTTTTGTATGGCAGCTTGCTAGGCCTGCTTAGTATGGTTATCATGGCAAAATAGTGTTAATCACTGTTCCAGTCACAGAAAATTACATCCCCCTTTTGGCTCTTTGTCAAATGGGCAAAATTGCTTGGGGCCATTGGATTCACATCTATAAATGATTTTGGAACTGGAATGGTGTTGGGAAATGTTCATTAGAAGAAGGATGTGTTAACATTGTGACACCCTTTTGGAAATAAAAAAATACTAGAGTTAAGCATAATTTTCCTTTTAGTTTTAATATGAAGGCAATATATTGTCGCAGGCTGCTCTCAACATGCACTGAAAACTATCTGGTTTTTTGATTGCTAACGTTAGCTCAAAAAACAACCTTGTTGTGTTTGATTGCTAGCTTGTAGCAGCAGTGAACAAACTTCGTTAAGTAGGTTCATTTTCACTGTGTTGACATTACAGAAGAAAACTACCCTGACATTTTAAATTTACAATTTGCACATGATTTAAGTAGTATATGGTGTAATATATTGTATGTACACATTTTGAATAAAGTTTTGTGATAAATAGCTTGGGTGTCATTTTTTTAAATCATATTGCTGTCAGAGGGGTGGGGTGGGGGGATATTTATAAAAGAAATCTGGTTGAAAGGTAGCCTTCGGTTTACCTGTCTAGCTCTGATTGTACACAGGAAAACGGTACAAACTACCAAAGCCCAGACGACAAAAATAAACATTTAGACAAACATTGCAAATAAAAGATAAAAAGGGATTAAATACAGTTTAAATGGCATCCATGATACCATGCAGTGTATAGTGGCAATATTAAAGATGACATGAGAATGACATTGCCCCTGTACTGTCTTTAATGAAGTTCATCCAACATCCAACTAACAAATTAATCCTAGGTGGTCTGTCTCTGCTTTATATTTCAAACTTTTTGAATTCTCATTCTGCACCATGACCGCTCAGATCTGACAACCAAAGTTCCATGCTCCAGGCTAGACAAAGGGAAATCATGCTTTTACTGTTGTAGCTCCAACACTGGAACAATATCCTCCTCAGTATATCACAATTACATAGCCTTTTTTTGACATTTGTAGTTTTACTCTGTTTTATGCTTCATATTGTTTTATTTCTCTCTGGCATCTGCCTGAAATTCTTGTATTTTATGGTACTGTATTTTGTTATATTTTCTGTGCACCTGTGAAGGATCTTGTACCTAGGTTTGAAAGGCACTATAAGAAATGGAAAATAAAGTTTACTCGTGCCTTCTTGTATTGTATTTCAGTCGGGTGGAAAAGGATGGTGAGATTGTGGGTTTTTTAGCGGTTCCTGCTGTAATTCAAAGTTGAAAGTGTCTCTGTCAGTTGGGCACAGAGCTCCATGTGAGCGCCTGGCTTTTATGACTGTCAATATAGCCAGCATCTAACGTTAGCTACTCCACTGTGTTGTGGAGTAATGTCCGGCTATGTGAGACAATCGTCTAGCAACATGTGGAACATGTGTCTAATTTAACAAAAAGGTTGAATCAGAAAGTTTATGTTTATGATCAGATCATATCTTTCTTCTATTTCTGAAACCTATTTACATGCAATTGTGTTTTCAACCATGTCCTACTGTCTTCCTATTTGGTCACTTACCACGAAGGAAATTACTGAACCAATAGCGTGACTATACCATCTCTCAAGATCCACAGTAACCTTCCAAAGTGGTCTCACCATTGCATTGCACTTGCACGTTCCAAGGTTTTGACTTATGAAAACTTCATAAATAGCCATGCAA
>NC_045738.1:20704740-20708742 GCF_008692095.1 Etheostoma spectabile | reverse complement strand
TTTTATTTTCAGATTCAAAATGCCACATTACCAGCACTTAGTGCACTTCTTCTGACACACGTGAGACCAGGACGCCTCACTAGGTCAATCTCATAGGCACTTATTCCAGTTCCTCCATGCAAAAACAACTTTGGTCTGAAATCCTTTTTCCGTACATACACCAAGATTTGGAATGACATTCCGCATCACATCAGAAGTCTATCATCCATCACATATTTCAAAAAGGCATACAAAAAGTTCCTTCTTAACAGTTACACTTGCAGGCATTAATTGCTCTGTATTGTATTGTCCAAGCCTTGTTTGCATTGTCCGTATTTGTCTAGTCCAGCTGACGTCTTGTGTAAATGTCTTTGTCCTTATGTAAACTGTATTGTTGTTTTAGTTGTCTAAATTTGTCTAGTCCTTATTGATGTCCTGTACAAATGTCTGTCCCGACGTGCTGTAGCTAGGTTTTGTGTTTCTGCAGAACAGGAACCTGCTGAAAACCAGTTCTTGAACTAAGTCAGGCCCGTTTACATTGTAATGTAATGTTACTTTTTGACTTTCCTGTATAATAAATATGAAATGAAATGAAATGAACTTTGTTAAGGCGGGTATTTATTTCATAGACGGTGTTGTAATTTATAATTGCTTTGCTTAATATTTTGTGAATTATAATCATCATTGAGGGTGTTGTTTTCAGTTAGGGTGAGTAAATGTTGCATTTGAAAAGAACACCGGGCTAATGTTACAGTTGAAAAGATAACACCAGACAAAGGAGTAATCTATAATCCTTGTAATAAATTATGTGCGTACATGACCTTGTTTGTATCTACCAAAACCTAAAGTTGATTGTCTGAAATATGTGAATAAAGGGACAGCCAAAAAAGAGGGGGTAAGACAATTGGGTAATCTACTACAAGGGACTTGTCTCTCTGTACTTTGCCTGCATCTTGTCTCCAGAACGTTCTGTAATAAAGTACACCCAATACTCCAACTACAATTAAGAATCTCTTCCTTCCTAAAAAAGAACCTTGGGGCAGAATTGTAGCCCAACAATTTGGCGAGCTCCAGCCAGGAGGAAGGAGGTTCTATTGGACAAACAACCAGAACAGGATACTCTGACATTCAAACCGGGCCCTAACAAGGTATGCAGAACCTGTTTAATATCAAATCTGCAATATTGAATATTCTAAATTGAATGTAGTGAGATCCCTATTTCTGGTTGACAAAATCTTGTTTATGTTCGATAGTTTTGTAACGGTATTTCCAGAATTAAAAATTGTATTTGGAGTATAAGTGGAAGAATTAGGTAGCGCCGGATTGTGTGAAAATGTAGTGTCCTATTAGGACATGAAAGGTAGTGTTTTAAGTAAAATTAAAGCATGAAAGGTAGTGTTTGCAGTAGAAGTTGAAACACAAAAGGTAATAGTAAAATTCCATCCAGAGCGTGAAAAGGTAGTGTTCTCTTATCTGACCCCAGAACATGAAAAGGTAGTGTTGTCAATCAAGAATTGAGACACGAAGTGTAAAGTAAGGAGAAGGAAAAAAAAAAAAGAAGAAAAAAACTGAGAATCATAGAGAACATGTGATCACAAAATTAGGTCCAGGGCTCTATAAGTCCTGTAAGGAACAGATGGAATTGATAATGTCTGGAATGACAGACAAAATGGCAGTAAAAGATAAGGATAAAGTTAAAAAAGAAACAAAGCATGTTCTGTGGCCAATTGTGTCCCTTTTGGCACAAAGTGTTTGTCACTTAATGCCTGAGAAAGATGAGGAAAAGACTGACTCGCAGGCCGTTAAAGGAGCTGACTGACCAAGACAGGACAATAAATAATGTGTAAACACCCTGAATCATTGTTTAATAAACATACTGTGTTCGGACATGTTAACCCCACTAATTCCAATCTGAACACCCACCGTGAAGGTTGGACATGATTTCATTCCTTCCAAGTGCCATGCCATGACCAATATTATCATGCGTCAGCTTCTTAATTAAATTAAATTCTTTATTAAACTTAAAGGATCCAATCGACATTTACCGTACGTCCACACTGTCACCGAGCGTCTAAAGTTAACAGAAGTCATTTATTTTCAATGGAAGGCGGCTTCTCTCAGCCGCAAGGAGGGGCAAATCTGTCAGCGTCGCCTTTTGAGCATGTTGAGCGTCAATCAGAAAGTTGACATTTTTCAACTTTATGGTAATGATCTATGACGCGGTTCAGCGCCAAGGAGCAGCTAACGGCAGCAACCAATCGAAATATAGACGTCCTTCACGCTGGCTGATCCCGGAGAAACACACAATGTAAACTTTTGTTCCTACCAAAACATTTATTCTGAAGACAAGCACATAATCACCGTTGCTGGGTTACCTATCGTTTATGATTTAACGTTTGTACGTAGGGACCAGTTAATGTTACCTGCCGGCTACATTGTCTTTAATGGTCCGCTCAAAGTGAAGTCCTGCACGGATCACTGGGTTAGTCTGGCGGCTGCTCGCTCTGCCTGAAAGGAGCTACGGCTCAACGGCTAACAAGCGAGCCTACTGCTAATAGACACCGCTGCGACCAATTGACAATAGAAATTTGGTCATTATATGTAATTTATGAAGGGTTTCAAGAGTCAGTGTATTGGCCGTGCAGTGGCTGCGTGTGCTTCTCCCGGTCAGACAGGGAACGCCGCCACATCAGAGCAGACAAAGCGTCAAAAAAGCTTTCCCGTATTTTTTGACCAGCATCCTTGGCGGGGCGGCCAGAGCTTCTTTGCAGCTCAAGTCGGTGGCGGTGTGAACGTACGGTCATAGAACCTGATGTGAGGAATCGTGGGAAGAAATAGCGTCCTATATTTAATGTTGTGTTCATTTTGTATGTTAAGAGGTTTGTTAGAAATTCATAACTAATATTGCGTTCGTTGGATCTCTGAGGAAAAGGAGGCTGAGGGTCGAATTGAGAATGAGAAAAGGTTTAATGCAACAGCAGTGATGAAGATGATAAGACAAAGACAATCAGACAAAACAAACACATAATAATACTGCAGCTGACAGCGGACTGATCCACGCTCCCCCTGACGGAGTCACGTGAAAAGCAGTGATGAAACTTCTTAGATCACATTCATTTATTCGCTGCACCGGGGGATTGTTCCTTTTTCCCTGGTGCACTCAAATCCTTTCTCATTCGTCCGTTGTTGTCATGACAGCATGTTGAGTGCATCGTTGCTGACCAATGAGATCCTGTCTTCTGCACCTTTGGGGGGTCGCTTTTGGTTGCGGAGCAAATGGTTATGTTGTGTAAATGTGAAACTCTGACATCAACATAGTCCAATCAACATTGTATTGTTTTAGCCTAGACTAAAACCCCAGGGGACAGGAGACAGGGGACCACCTTTTGTTGCATAGCAGGAAGCCCCTTTCCATATGTTAATTGCCAGATGTTCTGTTCTGTAATGCTACTCATTGTCTCCCCCTAGCAGTAGACTAGATAATTGCACTGTTAGTCACGTTTGTTCTGTGGCATCTTTTGATGATGTCATCAGGAAGCACTCAGGAATAGGCTCGTTCGAGATGAAATGCGCCTCGCCTGTAAAGTGGACGAGAGCAGGCGGCAGCAGCTGGGGTGGGGACAAAAAGCTGCGGTAAAGACGGACAGTTTCCAGCCGATTCCAGCCGCCCTCAGGCTGGACAGGAAGTGACAAAAACACTGTGGTGCGAAAATATAATCAGACCCACAACTCCAACTGGCACACAGTCTCCAGTGTTTTAATTAGACAGAGTAGCTGGCAAAGTGCTCTACATGCGACCTGTGCTGATTTTAATTAACAACACACTGTAGATGATCCGTGATCTGAACGGATTTATTCTCTCTGACTTCTAAACTTAAACTATCAGCCACACAACCATGTGTAGAATAAGTCTTTAAATCAGACAAATAGCAATTAAAATCCCTCCAATTCAAAAAAAATAAAAGGTTTATATAAAACGTCATCATGTTGTAAACCTATCAGGTGTTAAATCAGCTGAGAAGC
>NC_045738.1:20704566-20704672 GCF_008692095.1 Etheostoma spectabile | reverse complement strand
GCGCCGCCTGCGTCTCAGAACTGCGGCCGCCTTGCTCTCGTGAGATTTCCGTTGCCCAGTCGGGATCAAGTCGGACACAAATCTAACCGGCATGCAACGGGCGCCA
>NC_045738.1:20703838-20704556 GCF_008692095.1 Etheostoma spectabile | reverse complement strand
ATCGATTCTGCGCAGACCTGGCTCATCTCGAACGAGCCTAACGTCTTCAGACAGCATTGTTTACATTCGTAAATCAATCTAAGGCCATCTGCTCACGTTTCAAGCCATAACGAGCATCGTCGGTAGGTAATGTTCTTTAACTGTCATCTATCAATAATAGAAAAGATTTTTTTATGTAAAATGAGACATATGTTTATCAAAATTTTTTATATTTTTCTGTTGCTCACTTATGCCGACTGTAGTAGAAACAAATAGTGTTGGCTAAAGCCTTTAATTTCATTTCATTTCATGTGAAGTGTAGTATCATTTATTATATTCTTTGTTTTCAGTTTTACCCTACTTTGACCATCAAAGAGTAAACGATTCACCTTCGTCCAGTGTGGTGATTAGAGAAGGAGTTAAGCTGCCTGTCAAATTGCACAAAGGGTTGTAACGAGGACAGAACAGTAAAACGACGGCTCATAAGCTAGCTGATCTACAGCAGACCTGGACCCTCAAACGCTGTATCGCTGGAAGAAAGGTAGCCAGCACACGCGATGTTCCAAGAAGATACACAGTCAATTGGCTCATGGTCAATTGGCTCACACCCAACCACCAACAAGCACATCATGTGAGTCACATAGGGGCATGTGATGACCGTCACTACCCACCTAGTAGGCCTGTCTATAGTGACCAACGCAACGATGTGCTAAGAGGTTCATCTAATGAAAATCAAAAT
>NC_045738.1:20703474-20703707 GCF_008692095.1 Etheostoma spectabile | reverse complement strand
ACCGCAAAAGAAGAAATAGACTTGTTAGTAAAGTGGCTAGGACCAGAATCAGCAGAACGTGCAAAACGCTTGAGAGCTGTACATGTTAATGACCCAGGACAGGGACTGCTAATTGTACGGGAGAGACTAGAAGAGTGCTATGGCACGCCTGAAGTCATTGAGGACGCACTTTGGAAGAGACTGGATAACTTTCCAAGGATTTCAAATAAGGACAATCAGAAACTCAGGGAGCT
>NC_045738.1:20703355-20703464 GCF_008692095.1 Etheostoma spectabile | reverse complement strand
CTGACGGAGCTACAAGCTGTAAAATCAGAAGGTGAACTTCCAAGCCTTACGTATCTTGACACAGCACGGGGCATAAGCAGCATCGTACAGAAGCTACCGTTTGCTTTGC
>NC_045738.1:20703001-20703337 GCF_008692095.1 Etheostoma spectabile | reverse complement strand
AAGGATCCAGCTACAAAGACAACTACAGAGTTGCTTTTCCTCCATTCTCCTTCTTTGTGAACTTTGTCTCCCAGCAAGCAAGGACACGCAACGACCCAAGTTTCATGTTCGCCCCTTGTACTGGAGATCAGACCAAGACAGACAAACATGCTCCTAAAAATATGAGCTACCGTACACCTGTATCAGTCCACAAGACTGACATTTCATCAGACACAGTCACACTGCCTGACCCTTCACACACTAAAATAGAAGACCCAGCAAGGACATGCCCTATTCACAAGAAGCCCCACCCTCTTTACAAGTGCCGTGCATTCAGAGAGAAACCCCTTGAGGAGA
>NC_045738.1:20702747-20702905 GCF_008692095.1 Etheostoma spectabile | reverse complement strand
TGTTAGATGCACTGAGTGCAACGATGACCGTCACAATTCGGTTCTACACCCGGGGCCCACTCCATGGTCCAAGACCCTAAAACCTATACACGAGCATGGGGGGGAGGATGAGAGTGTCAGTCCAAGCGTTGCAGTCACGTCAAAGTGTACAGAAGTTT
>NC_045738.1:20702327-20702447 GCF_008692095.1 Etheostoma spectabile | reverse complement strand
TGGAAGATCTTGTTCTAAGATTTGTTTGGTCAGAGTCTTCCCTACAGGCCAACATGATCAGTCAGTCGAGCTGTACGCCATATTGGATGAACAGAGTAACCGGTCCCTAGTGAGATCAGA
>NC_045738.1:20701933-20702146 GCF_008692095.1 Etheostoma spectabile | reverse complement strand
AAATTCCCAACAACCGATCTGAAATTCCCACTGCAGAGGTAGCTGTTCAACACACACACCTAAAATGTATCGCAAAACAGATCCCAACTTTACGTCCCCAGGCACCTATAATGTTACTACTTGGCAGAGACCTCATCAGAGTCCATAAGATGCGCAAACAGATTAACGGCCCACATGACTCCCCATATGCACAAAAGCTTGACTTGGGCTGGG
>NC_045738.1:20701603-20701808 GCF_008692095.1 Etheostoma spectabile | reverse complement strand
GTCCCAACCGCTACTTTGTGAAAGAAACACAAGACAACACTGGGTCTCTCATCTGGAAAGACAGCAAAGACCACATAGGATGCGCTGTGTTTCAGAAATCCAGAGATGATGACAAAATTGCACCTTCATTTGAAGACATGGCTTTTCTTGACATCATGGAAAATGGGTTTTATAAAGATAACAGTTGGACGGCTCCCTTACCCTT
>NC_045738.1:20701454-20701593 GCF_008692095.1 Etheostoma spectabile | reverse complement strand
AGACGTCGTCTACCTAACAACAAAGCTCAAGCCCTCAACCGTTTCAGATCACTGCAACGCTCTTTCAACAGGAAATCAGAGCTGAAAGAACACTTCTTCGCATTTATGCAAAAGATATTCCAGAATGACCATGCAGAAG
>NC_045738.1:20701323-20701444 GCF_008692095.1 Etheostoma spectabile | reverse complement strand
ACTCAGACCTGAGGAGGAGTGCTGGTACCTACCTATTTTCGGAGTGTATCACCCTAACAAACCTGGACAGATCAGAGCAGTCTTTGACTCAAATGCCAAGCACGACGGCGTCTCCCTTAAC
>NC_045738.1:20701236-20701313 GCF_008692095.1 Etheostoma spectabile | reverse complement strand
TGACTGGTCCAGACCTCAATAATAACCTTCTAGGCAGGCTCCTTTGTTTCCGCCAGGACTCTGTTGCTGTCACAGCA
>NC_045738.1:20701053-20701226 GCF_008692095.1 Etheostoma spectabile | reverse complement strand
GCAGATGTTCCACTGTTTCCTCGTCAAACCCGACCACCGAAACTTCTTACGTTTTCTGTGGTATCAAGACAATGACATTAACAGAGACATCAAGGAATATAGAATGCGTGTGCACGTTTTTGGTAACAGTCCTTCACCGGCTGTAGCCATCTTTGGACTGAGAAAGACTGCAC
>NC_045738.1:20695853-20701028 GCF_008692095.1 Etheostoma spectabile | reverse complement strand
CCCGCCTAGATCCTTTAGGTCGCTTGCTGGTCGGCCGAGGGAAAGGCCGCCATGACTTCTGCATTGTTTGACGCAATCTTATGCAGCCTGAGTTGGAGCTGCCGCATCTGCTGTGTCCTTTGAGCGGCGTCGATGGCAGCTGGAGCGGAAGGTAGGATTTTAGTGCGTCGTCTACATAGAGTTCTCTCCACGAATCTCTAGCATCTCCCTCCAAAGATCTCTTCTCTTCTTGTGCAGTCTTTCCAGTCCAAGATGGCTACAGCCGGTGAAGGACTGTTACCAAAAACTGCACACGCATTCTATATTCCTTGATGTCTCTGTTAAAGTCATTGTCTTGATACCACAGAAACGTAAGAAGTTTCGGTGGTGGTTTGACGAGGAAAACAGTGGAACATCTCTTGGATCTGCTGTGACAGCAACAGATTCCTGGGGCGGAAACGAGGAGCACACCTAAAGTTATTATTGAGGTCGGACCAGCAGAGGACATTGTTAGGAGACGCCGTCGTGCTTGCACTTGAGTCGAAGACTGCTCTGATCTGTCCAGGTTTCTTAGGGTGATACACTCCGAAATAGGTAGTACCATCACTCCCTCAGGTCTGAGTGGGCGCTTCTTCTGCATGGTCTTCTGAAATATCTTTGCATAAATGCAAAGAAGTGTTCTTCAGCTCTGATTTCCTGTTGAAAGAGTGCTGCAGTGATCTGAAACGGTTAAGGGCTTGAGCTTTGTTGTTAGGTAGACGACGTCTCTGTGCTTAAGGGTAAGGAGCCGTCCAACTGTTATCTTATCTTTGTAAAACCCCTTTTCCATGATGTCTAGAAAGGCCATGTCTTCAAATGAAGGTGCAATTTTGTCGTCGTCTTTGGATTTCTGAAACACAGTGCATCCTATGTGGTCTTTGTTGTCCTTCCAGATGAGAGACCCAGTGTTGTCTTGTGTTTCTTTCACAAAGTAACGGTTGGGACAGGGCTTAAAGAGGGATGCTCGTCCATTTTCCAGTGTGTTAGTGTAGAAGGTGTTTACTGTGTCTGGTTTGTGGACGTTGCCAAGGCAGACACTGCCAACTATAACCCAGCCCAAGTCAAGCTTTTGTGCATATGGGGAGTCATGTGGGCCGTTAATCTGTTTACGCACCTTATGGACTCTGATGAGGTCTCTGCCAAGTAGCAACATTATAGGTGCCTGGTGACGTAAAGTTGGGATCTGTTTTGCGATACATTTTAGATGTGTGTGTTGAACAGCTACCTCTGCAGTGGGAATTTCAGATCGGTTGTTGGGAATTTGGTTGCACTCTATCAGGGTAGGAAGAGAGAGAGTGACTTCTTCATCTAAAGATTGTATTTGGAAGCCGTGCGCTCTTCTCCCCGACTTCTCCACTACTCCTGCACATGTCCTGAGGGAATATGGAGAATGGTCACCTTTACATTGAAGAGCTCAAAAATTCTGATCTCACGAGGACCGGTTACTCTGTTCATCCAATATGGCGTACAGCTCGACTGCTTATCATGTTGGCCGTAGGGAAGACTCTGACCAAACAAATCTTAGAACAAGATCTTCCAGTCATGTCTCCCCGCAAACTTCTGTACACTTTGACGTGACTGCAACGCTTGGACTGACACTCTCATCCTCCCCGCCATGCTCGTGTATAGGTTTTAGGGTCTTGGACCATGGAGCGGGCCCCGGGTGTAGACCGAATTGTGCGGTCATCGTTGCACTCAGTGCATCTACATTCTTACACAGTTCTTTGCGAGATGAGATGTTGACGCACAACTGAAACAGATGCCACTTTGTTTCAGAAAGGCTTTCCTCTCCCAAGGGGTTTCTCTCTGAATGCACGGCACTTGTAAAGAGGGTGGGCCTTATGAATAGGGCATGTCCTTGCTGGGTCTTCTTTTAGTGTGTGAAGGTTCAGGCAGTGTATGTGTCTGAGAATGTCAGTCTTGTGGACTGATACAGGTGTGATGTAGCTCAAATTTTTAGGAGTGTGTTGGTCTGTCTTGGTCTGATCTCCAGTACAAGGGGCAAACATGAAACTTGGGTCGTTGCGTGTCCTTGCTTGCTGGGAGACAAAGTTCACAAGAAGGAGAATGGAGGAAAAGCAACTCTGTAGTTGTCTTTGTAGCTGGATCCTTGTGTCATCCATCTTTCTTGCAAAGCAAACGGTAGCTTCTGTACGATGCTGCTTATGCCCCGTGCTGTGTCAAGATATGTAAGGCCTGGAAGTTCACCTTCTGATTTTACAGCTTGTAGCTCCGTCAGCAAGTCTGCTAGCTCCCTGAGTTTCTGATTGTCCTTATTTGAAATCCTTGGAAAGTTATCCAGTCTCTTCCAAAGTGCGTCCTCGATGACTTCGGGCGCGCCATAGCACTCTTCTAGTCTCTCCCATACAACTAGCAGCCCCTGTCCTGGGTCATTCACGTTTACAGCTCTCAAGCGTTTTGCATTTGTCTGTGATTCTGTCCTAGCCACTTTACAAGTCTATCTTCTTTTGCGGTCAGATTAAGGCCTCTGACAGTGTTCAGGAAAGACGCTTCCCCGCCTGTATTTCCAGGCTTATCATCAAACTTCAACAGTCCTGTTGAAACAATTTCTCGTCTGGCAAGGAAGCTTACAAAGTCTGTCACATTTTGATTTTCATTAGTGAACCTCTTAGCACATTGTCGTTGGTCACTATGGACAGTACTAGGTGGGTAGTGACGTCATCACAGCCCTGTGTGACTCACATGATGTGCTTGTTGGTGGTTGGGTGTGGCTATGGCGGTGATACTGTGTCATACATCTTGTAACCCCAGTGCTCAGTGTGTGTGGGTTTCCTGTTTATCGTGGGAGAACATTTTTGAGAATGGTGTGTTTCAATCTGTGAGTCTTCGTTCCTTTCAGACTTGGTCTGCAGGGGTTGGTAAATGTGTGCTGTAGGTGCTTGCAGAGGGAGCGTTTGCTGAGGTTGGGTGGTAGTGAGGGAACTTTGTTGTTGTGCCCCTGGCTTTAGACCGCTGTCCAACATACTATGCTTTTGCACATATTCTTCAGTCATTTGCATGGCGTTGTGAGGTTGCTGCTCTAATCCACATCTTAGCTTAGAGTTCAGCCTATCATTTTCGTGCTCCAAAGCGGCCTCTAGAGCCTCTGCTTTAGCTAAGGCAGCAGCTGCTGTCTTTTCAGCATTAAGTTTATCCAATGATGCCTCCAATTGTGCCTTCTGAATTTTGATTTGCATCTCTTTTTCTGCGTATGCTACTTTTGCTCTGGCCGCTTCGGCTTCTGCGCGTGCCATGGCTGCGGCTGCACCAGATCTTCTGGAGCGGCTGGATGTGTGGAAGCTTGAGATCTGGTTTCCATGAGCCGGTTGACTGTGTATCTTCCTGGAACATGTGTGTGCTGGCTACCTTTATTCCAGCGATACAGCGTTTTGAGGGTCCAGTCTGCTGTAATCGCTAGCTTATGAGCTCGTTTTACTTTCTGTCCTCATTACAACCCTTTGTGCAAGTGACCAGGCAGCTTACTCCTCCTCTAATCACCACACTGGACAGGTGAATCGTTACTCTTTAATGATGGCAACAGGTAGGGTAAAAACTGAAAACAAAGATATAAAAGACTACTACATCTTCACATGTAATGAAATGGAATGACTATTTAAAGGATTTTAGTCACAATTTAGCTTAGACTTTCTGTTTACTACAGTCGGCATAAGTAACATTTAGAAACATATAAAACAATTTTGATAACATACGTCTCATCTTACAAAATATTCTTCTATATGAAAGATGACATGTAAAGAACATTTACATACCGACGATGCTCGTTTATAGCTTGAACGTGAGCAGATGGCCTTAGTTGATTTACAAATGTAAACAATGCTGTCTGAAGACATTCCTGAGTGCTTCCTGATGACACATCAAAAAATGCCACAGAACAAACTTGACTAAAGCGCATTCTCTATTCTACTGCTAGGGGGAGACATGATAGCATTACGACCAGAACGGTGCACATGAGTGAATATTCAATGCAAATGATATGTCCCTTCTTTTCTCACTGCCCTATGTGGCCATCATGCCAGTTTTTGGTGAGAGGAGAGGCTTTTTCAAACAAGGCATTTAGGCCTTTTAATGACAGGACGCTGTAGACATGAAAGTGGGGAAGGGGGAATACATGCAGCACAATCAGGCTTAAAGCTACCCAGGCGCCAAACATTAATTCTATCATTCTGAAGATGTATGAAAAGTCCGTGGCAGAGGGGCAAAACGCAATAAACACGATGGAATATTGGGTTTTACTGGTGTGGGCTATGATCTGTTCTACGGCTAATCCTTATTTCAGCCAATTTTGTTTGAACCGTTGCTTTTTAACTCCATAAAAGCTGACTTTTAGGCAATATGTTCATCTCCCAAAAACGTTTTAATCCAACACTTACCAAAAAGCACGTGCCTGTTCCGTCTCACATAAACCACATCATCCAATGGTTGCAATGAGGTATGTACTTTCAGATGACATTAACCTGATCATATCATTAAAACTCATCGTTTTCCCTTTAGCTGTTTGATAATTAATTCCGAGTGTAGTTCAAAGCCGGCAGAGTGATGGGGGCTCTTTCTGACAAAACCTGTACATTCTGAACCATTTAATCTGCCTCCTGTGGTTTGAGTTTGGCATGTTAAAGTTGGGGCCAATACAGATGGGACTAACTGCAGTCACAAGAATTCACTTTTGAATCTTAAGAGATAACTAAGAATCCAATTTTTTGATCAATTATGCTATCTATCCACAGTGTCTATCACAGTAGACATACTCACAATGTTGTATGCCGTAAATATCAGGAATGCGTTCTGTAATCAGCAAAGATGGCCCAAACTTTTTAGATAGCGCTTGGTGTTTTGGATTAGAGACTGCGGCAGTCTTTGATTGCATGAAAGCATAATCTGGTGCCTCCAGGTGGTGTTTGAGCCGACGATCTCCCCATGCAACAAAGTTTGGGTGTCAGCTGGGACCTGAAAAATGACACATTCACATTTCAAGTGTCTGACGAACACAAACCTTTTACGCAACGCGGAGTCCTGTCAACCATTAACAGCCTGTATGACCCCTTAGGGAATTAACAGTCGACTGTCACGACTGGGACGAACCGCTGCCTGCCGAGAAAGAACAGCTATGGACAGCATGGAGGGAATCACTCCAAGAAC
>NC_045738.1:20695732-20695843 GCF_008692095.1 Etheostoma spectabile | reverse complement strand
ACAGATACCTAGGTCTTATACAAAGGTCTCCCCATCCACAGCCCAACGCAGAGAACTCTGCATTTTCTCCGACGCATCGGTCAAGTCAGTAGCAGCTGTGGCTTACTTAAA
>NC_045738.1:20695600-20695722 GCF_008692095.1 Etheostoma spectabile | reverse complement strand
GAAGATGGAAACTGCCACATAAGCTTTGTTCTAGGCAAAACGAAATTAGCCCCCCGACCAGAGTTCACCATCCCGCGGTTAGAACTATGTGCCGCTGTGTTAGCAGTGGACATTGCAGAGTT
>NC_045738.1:20695391-20695590 GCF_008692095.1 Etheostoma spectabile | reverse complement strand
GAACTGGACATTCAGATAGATGACATAAGCTACTTCACGGATAGTAAGGTAGTGTTGGGCTACATCCACAATGACAAGCGTATATTTTATGTTTTCGTGAACAACAGAGTGCAGAGGATCAGAAGGTTCTCCAGCCCTACACAGTGGCACTTTGTATCAACGGACAACAACCCTGCTGATCACGCAACAAGATTCATCT
>NC_045738.1:20687490-20695381 GCF_008692095.1 Etheostoma spectabile | reverse complement strand
GCAGCACGCCTCAAAGACACCATGTGGCTTACAGGTCCAGCTTTCTTGTCACAGCCCAAGCAAACACACAACAAGCAGGTCACCTTCGACCTATTGAATCCGGAACAGGACTTAGATGTTCGCCCCCTTGTGTCTACCTTGAGTACAACTGCCAGCGAGAGCACACTTGGGTCACAACAGTTTTGCCGCTTCTCAAGTTGGAAGTTACTCACCCGTGCCATTTCATGTCTTACCCATATAGTCCGCCTCTACAGGAAGAATGCAGAGGGTCCTCATGATGGTTGCAACGGATGGCACCACTGCACCCAAGATCACACAGTGGAAATGCTCACCAAGGCCCAAAACACAATAATACGTACTGTCCAAGAAGACACTTAACGCAAAAAGATCGGCGTGTACAGGGATCAAGATCTCTTCCAAAGGACAGTCCCATCAGAGCCCTGAGCCCTTCATTGACAAGAACGCCTCATTAGAGTTGGTGACCACCACAGAGGCTAGTATAGGAAGCGAGGAGAGGCAACCTATAATAGTTCCTGTCGTACCACATGCCACTCTTCTTGTGCGCCATTTTTCACGAACTACCCAACATCAGGACGTCTCTTTACAGAAGGCGCTATCGTTTTCTGCCGCTTGTGGATTGGTCGGCGCAAAAAGGTGTGTGAACAGTCTATAGTTCAGATGCATCACCTGTCTTAGACTCCGGCGCGCCTGCGAACTCAGAAAATGGCTACTTACCTGACTTGCCGCCTCCAACACCGATCCCCCCGTTTTCATACGTTGACTTGATGTCTTTGGACCATGGTCCATTCTCTTCACGACGCACCCGGAGGGTCATGCAGACAGCAAAAGATGGGCGGTTTTGTTCTGGCTGCATCAAGCCCGCGCCATCCACATCGAAATCATCGATTCTATGGACACTTCTTCTTCTTTATCAGTGCTTTGAGAAGGTTCATCCGCCATGAACGTGGACCGGTCCAAAAAAACTATATTCAGACAGAGGAACTACTTTGGTCGGAGCCTGTCTGACTACTGATCCCCTTCCAACATCAATGATCTAAGTGAAGAGGTTCCTACAGATCAAGGCTGTTACCTCCTCATATGGTGGAGCTTGGGAAAGGATGATTGGGCGGACATGACGCAAGATCGGATTTCGATGTTCCTACAACCACGTGTGTCTTCAAAAAATCACCCATGAGGTCCTGGTCACCTTGATGCTGAAGTAACTGCCATGTAAATTCAGACCACTTGTGCCGTGTCCAGACACCAAGTGACACCCCATTTATAACTTACTCCTGCAACTCTGTTGACACAAAAACTGGTCCCCTCTCTTTGCTCCTCCAGGCGACTTTGATGGAAAAGACTTGCACAAACGTCATGGAGACAGGTGCAAAGTCTGGCTAACACTTTCTCGGACAGAGAGGAAAAACAATACCTGTCCACTCTGACGCCAAGAAGGAAGTGGCGGTCTGACAACCAATCTCACTAAAGAGTTTCAGTGCTCATCAAGGCATGATCAAGCCAAAAGAAACACATGGCATCGGCAATCTCAGAAGTGTTTCCTGCCCGTAGGACGGTAGAGTCGCAAATTGGAAGTGAAGGTGCTCACCCCAGACGGGGGTAACGCGTTCCTGCGACCAGTTACAGAGGTGGCTTCCTTTACCATCCAAGACTAGACATGGTTGCTTTTCGACATGTATGGTATTTTAAAAGCGTAATCCCAGGATACCAGACGGGGATGTTTCTGCTGTAATGCTACTCATTGTCTCCCCCTAGCAGTAGACTAGAGAATTGCGCGTGTTAGTCACGTTTGTATCGGTGGCTCTTTTTTGATGATGTCATCAGGAAGCACTCGGAATGTCTTTCCAGACAGATTGTTGTTACATTCGTACATCATCTAAGGGCCATCTGCTCACGTTTCAAGCTATAAGCGAGCATCGGTCGTATGTATGTTCTTTAAACATATGTCCATCTATCAATAAAGAATACATTTTTATTGTCAGATAAGACTATTTAATATCAAATTGTTTTTATATGTTTTCTTTGTGTGCTCACGTTATGCCGCTCTGTAGTAGAAACAACACATAACGTTTTTTTGAGATAAAGCCTTTAAATAGTCTTTCATTTTCTTACATGTGAATATGGTAGTAGTTCATTTAATTATTATTAATCTGTTGTTTTCATGTTTTTAACCCTACCCTTTGACCATCATAAAGAGTAATCATTCACACTTCGCCTTGATAAACAAAGGTGAAATGAAAGGGATTAGTAGAGATTTAAGCTGCCTGTCAAATGCAACAAGTGTTGTAACGAGGACAGAACCCAGACTGACCTGTAGGCAAACTCTTTAACAGTCGAGTTGGGGGGAAAATGGGGACAGATGGTATGCTAATTTTCCCTTTAACTGTTTCTTCAGACATTTTCAACTTTTAAAAACTCAACACTCTATATTTAATGTTGTGTCATTTTGTATTTTAAGAGGTTGTTTTAGTTTTATGCTTGTTGTTTCTGGATCCCATAAACACAACAAACCAGACACACACTTCAGTTGTCCCAGCTTGTCCTGCAGACTGACTGATCTGTGTAATGATATCTGACAGCTGTGATTCCATCCTGTTCACATTTTTGTGGTCAATTAATGATTTAGGATTGTAATTATAATAAATGGCGTTCTAAAGTACTAGATAATAAAGTTTTTTGTTACTCAGCCCTTATTGTTATTAGGTGGCAATAATTTTTAGACACCTTGTTGCTATGCGCATGCCATAGAACTATTTTGTCTGAGTAGTACACAACATCTGTGGAAAGAATATGACTTACAATGTCATGCCGTGTGACCTTTCCTATGTATATGTTGGCGTTCAACAGAAACTTGTAACTGGATTGCCAGGGGTAAAAGCACACGTCTTGCTGCTATGTTAGTCTTGTTTCGCTTTCCCTGAAGAAAAAACATTTATATGGTAACAAGTAGAGAAATGATTAATTCATGTCCTGAAATTTGAGTTGTACTAGAACTGCAATCTATTTAATTAAAAAAATTATAACAGCACCTGAAGCCTCCCTAGGAGGTTTTCCAGGCACGTCAGTTCTGGGTAGAGAGCCTCGGGGAATGACCCAGGACTATGGGAGAGATTATATCTCCAACCTGGCCGTGGGACGCTTCGGATCGCCCCAGTTGGAGAGCTGGTTGATGGCTCGTGAAGGGCGTTTGGGTCCCCGTGCTGGAGCTGCCTCTCCCGCGACCCGATACCGTATAAGTGGTGAAATGGAGTATGATATAACAGTCAGTTTTTTTGGCAATAACTAAATTGTAGTTAGTTTTAAAATTACCTTTACAATAACCACAAAAACATGCAAAAAAGGTGTTCCCAGGACAAAAGATTTCGTGTCAAATATTCCTCTAATCAAGACATTTTAGTGAGTGTTCCGAGAGACCTACACGGTTTTATCCCTGTTGTAACTTGTGTAGCCCCCTGCTGCAGTAGACGTCTGCCTTACCCCACATGTGGAGATCATCATCTCAAACTGTAGAGGTGTCTTGGTGGTCGTCCAGGCCCTCTTACTGAGACAGTGAAATCTTCAGTTTGGTAACACTTGGCCCGGGGCTGCCTCTTTAAAATTCTGGTTTGCTTTAGCCTGTCCCAAAAATGTTTGTGGACGAAAAAATGTGGCCGCCTACGAAAGCTTTGTGTATGAATTTCACATTTTGATGACTCTATTTAAAGTTTCCCTAATTACACTCACCACCCCTCCAAGGCATATTTGTGTCTCTGTAATAAAATGTATGTAGTGGTTAATCATCTGTCGACATACCTCTAGCAGGCTAAAACACAAAGATGACTGCTACATCTGAGATGTTCTAGAGTATTATTAATCTATGTCATATATAATCAGACTCAGGTCAGAAGGGACCAAATCAGTACAATTTACTTTTGATAGTTTTGAGCTACATTTCACATAATTTAAACTATCTTTATAGTAGTGGGATTTATGCTGTGTGAAATTGACAGCAAGTATACCAAGTGGTGCTGTTTATTCGACAGGAAAAGACATAAACAGATTAAGGCCTGAGCCTATGCATACGTTCACCACGTCATTGCCTTATTCCAAACATTTAACAGGGGCCGTGTCCCCAACAGTATACTCATTACCCGGGGACTAAAGAGCAGTGTAATACATGTCTTAAGCTTAAAAAAAACATCACAAAAAGCTCAGAAGAGCCAAAACGCACATTTCCTGCATGGACACACTTGTGTTTAACGGCTACTGTTAAAACTAATGTAAACGTGTTCAATGACAGAACAAGGTTAAAAGAACACCAAAGCTCAGAAGAGCCAAAACGCACATTTCCTGCATGACACACACTTGTGGTTTCAGACACTGTAATAAACTGAATTAACGTGTTAAAATGACAGAACCAGTTAAAAGACAACAAAAGCTCAGAAAAGGCCAACAACTCGCACGTTCCTGCCTGGAATGTGTGTTTAACACTCTGTTCACGACACTAGAATGTAACTGTTGAATGACTCAGCAATCTAATAATCACAAAAAGCTCAGAAAGGCTGATTTTCAAGTTCTCCTGCATTAGAGTTGTTTATGTTACAGCAATCCCGACTGTTAAGAAACTAATGAGAAACCTGTTACAAAGAAGGCAACAAGCTTAAAAACATCAAAAAGCAGCTAGAGAGACCGAAACCGCACGTTTCCTGCATGGATATGTTGGTTTTACCAGCTACTGTAAGGAACTAATGTAAACCGGTTGAAATACACTAACGCAACTTATATCATCAACAAAGCTCAGAAATGGCGATTTCAGTTTCTATCATAGAATGTGTGTTTTCAACAGCTACTGTTCAAAACGATACTGACACCCTTTTGAACTGACAGAAACAAATTTGTAAAACATCACAACAATGCTGAAAAGCCGAACGCTGTTTCCGTCATAAAAATGTGTGTTTAAGCGCTACGTAGAAACTAATGTAACCTGTTGAAATGACACCAACAACGCTTCAAACATCACAAACTATCAGAAGAGACCGAAAACGCAACGGTTCCTTCATGGAGATGTTGGTTACCAGCTACGCGTAAGAACTAATGTAGCCCTCGTGAAAGACAGCAACAAGCTATAATCTCAAAAAAAGCTCAGAAAAGGCTGATTCAAGTTGCCTGCAATAGAGATGTGGTGTTTAAAAACAGCTACTGTTCAGAACTAATAGAACCTTTAAAATGACAGAACAAGGGTTAAGAAAAAAACATGACAAAAGTCAGACAAGCCGAAACGCCCGTTACTGCATAGATACTGTGTTTAACAGCTATGTTAAGGAACTAATGTACCCCTGTTGAAATGACAGCAACAAGCTGTCTATCATCACAAAACTCAGAAAGGCTGAATTCAGTTTTTCCTGCATATAGATGTGTGTTTAAAACAGCTTACTGTTCGAACTAATGGAAACTGTTTGAAATGCAAGAACAAGCGTTAACAACATCAAAAAAAAAAAAAAGCTCAGAAGAGGCCGGAAACCACGTTTCCTGCAGGGAGAATGTTTGTTGTTACACAGCTACTGGTAAGAACTAATGTACAAATTGTAAAAATACAGAAACAAAGGTCAAAAACCTTCAACAAAAAAGCTCATAAGAAGGCCAAACGCATGTTACCTTTCTAGAGAAGTTTTAAACAGCTACCTGTGTAAGACCCAACTGTAAACCGTGTGTAAAGTGACAGCACCAAGCTAAAACATAACAAAAGGCTCAGAAGAGCGCTTAGAAACCGCGCACTCATGCTCCTTCCAAGCCCATGTGAGTTGCTCTGTTTTCGGGTAACGGCCTCCAGGTTACGCCATCCCACACTATGCGCCCAGTTTACCCATGGCACTGAGGCTGGGTTATACACCCTTTCCAGCACCTTTCCATGCTCCCTCCCAAAGCCCAGTAAGTTTGCTCTAAGTCTGGCTGATGGACCTCCCAGGCCAAGCCTCCACTCTGAGCCTGTTAATACACTGAAGACTGGGTTCAACTACAGCCTCCTGTCCCTCCACGTTCCCCAGTGATGGCTCTGTTTGCTGGTCACGCCCTTCCAGGGATAACAGGCCTCCACTCTAAGCCCAAAACAATAAACTGAGGCTTGGGTTAACATAACTCCCAGCACCCTCCAACTCCCTCCCAAGCGCCCGTAAGTGGCTCTAAATCTGGCTGATTACCTCTCAGCTGGGTTTAACATCCTCCAGCACCCACATGCTCCCTCCCAAGTGGCCCGTAAGTGGCTTGTCAGTTTGGCCTTGACCCGTCCGGGATACAGGCCTCCACTCGAAGTCCCAGTTTTATATGCACTGAGCTGGTTAACATGGACCCAGCACCCCACCTCACTCCCAAGGCCCAGTAAGTGGCTCTAGTCTGGCTGTGACCTCCAGGGTACAGTCTACACCTTTAAGTCCCGTTACATGCTCCAGCACCCTCACACACTTACTACCAGGCCCAGTGATGGCTGTGAGGCTGGCCTTTGACCTCCAGGGTACAGGCCTCTAGCTCAAGCCCCAAAATGTGCAATGGAGGCTGGGTTAACAACCCTCACACACTCCACCTCCCAAGGGCCAGAAATGGCGCAAAAGTCTGCTGAGGACATCAAACATGGGTTAACACCCTCCAGCACCCCCCAAGCTCCCTCCCATGCCCATGTAAGTGGCTTTCAGTACCGGCTGATTAACCTCCATGGCTACAGCCTCCATTATAAGTCTCATTACATGCACTCGAGGCTTTGTTAACATGGCTCCACAACCCTTTCACACTCACTCCCAGGACCGTAATGGCTCTAGGTCTGGCTGATGACCTCCAGGGCTACAGGGCCCTCCACTATAATCCCAGTTACTGCACCTTGGCCTTGTTTCACTGCTCCAACACCCTCACAGTCACTCCCAAGGCTCAGTTAGGTTCTCTAAAGTCATGCTGAAGGCCCTCCAGGGCTCTAAGGCCCCTGATCCACTCTTAGCCCCAAAACTTGCACTGAGCTGGGTGTAACATTCTCCAGCACCTCATCACTTACCCTCCCCAAGGCCCAGGAGTGCTGTGAGAGTGCTTTGACCTCCAGGGATCGGCCTCCACCCTTAATTCCAAAAGCGATGCACTGAACTGTGTTAACAATTACCCAGCACCCTCACACTCACTCCCGATGCCCGGAAAGTGGCTCTATTCTGGCGTGATTGACCTCCATGGCTACAAGTCTCCACGCTAATGGCGTTTTTTTTTTCCACTGCGGAAGCTAGCCTAGTCTATCTCGGCCCCTTCTACATCCGGTTTCCGATTGCAGATTGAGTAAAGCCGCACGTGGCTGTCACCATAGCAACGGTGAGGACGTATTTCCAGCGCGACTAACACCAGCACGTCGGCTACCTCCCGCAGCCAGAAGAAATGTTTTGTTTTCAAAAAGAAGCTGAATGAAGCAACAAAAATCCCCGCTAAAAAATCGGAGTTTGGGAATTCCGACGGAGTTAAGACGGCGACATGACGGTTGTTTGCCAACACAAAAGGGGTAATTAATTTTCCTGTTACTTAGCTAACATTTGCCTTGTTCAGCGTCGCAGCAGTATTTACTTACGCTATATAAGTAACCTTAACTTTTTGCAACCATTAGTACACACCCACATGTATGCTGTGTACCATTTGCATGCAAAGCATCAACGCTTTTGCAAAATCGCCCGCCGCAGACCTTCCGGTGGGTGCTGTCCAACCGGTGAGTCTCTGGTTCGGCCTCCTGTGCTATCGTATAATCTGTATGAGAGTCACAAGAGGGCTTATGCAACGACGGATACATCTGGGACGGCAGAGCCGAGGGGACGGGACTACTGTCCACAGGGCCAGGAAGAAATACCGGGAAGTTTGGGAAGGGGTTTGCTTGTCGCTA
>NC_045738.1:20674681-20687465 GCF_008692095.1 Etheostoma spectabile | reverse complement strand
TAAGCCGTCTGAGCTTCCTCCTGCCTGCTGCCGTGTGCATTTGGTCCTCACCTCACCCCCCACCATACCAGAATGATCAGCCCGTTATGGACCCAGCAGATACACCAGCAGCGGAGCGGTGGAGCTGGAGCAGCTGATGTACGCCCTCTCCCGGTTCATCACGGAATTGGGGAGGACCACAGACGCTGAGCGTCGGCTAACCATCTGTGCCCTCATAAGAAACGCCATGACCAGAAAACCGTGGCTCTTCGAGGTCCCGGGCATGAAAGGCCTCCTTCGCGAGCTCGACCAGTTGGAAGGGAGTCTGCAGACCACCCTGGTCCCCGCCAACGGGCCAGCGTTCGTTGTCTCGGACCTCCAGCCGACGACTGCTGCCGCGGAGCCCCAGCTGACGACTGCTGCCGCTGCCGCCGCGGAGCCCCAGCTGACGACTGCCGCCGCGGCTGAGCCCCCTCCGCCGGTCTCCCGCCTTGAGTGACCCCCAGCCGCCGGACCCCCAGTCGCCGGGCTCCCAGCCGCCGGCTCCCTCCGTCGAGGCTACCCCAGCCGCCGCTCCCGCCATCGAGGCGGACCCCCATCCGCCGACCCCCATCCGCCGCTCCCCCCGCCGGCTCCCGCCGTTGAGGCGGACCCCCAGCCGCCGCTCCTGCCGGTGGGCGGACTTCATCGCCGGTCACGCCGTTGAGCTGCCCCCAGCCGCCGGTTTCCGCCAACGAGGCGGACCCCCAGCCGGTGCCTGTAGAGGCGGATGCCCCAGGGATGTGCACTGGACAGTCCTCCCTGGGAATCCGCCTCTGTCCCCATCGGTCCGCCCGGCCACCCAGACCAGCCGACCGGTCCCCCTGACCCAGACCGTCCCGTCCAGACCTCCAGATCCCAACCGTCCAAACTGGCCCCCTGACCCAAACCCACCTACGCCCCCTGACCAGACCAGCCGACCGACCCCCAGACCCAGACCACCGGCTTCGCCCCCCTGACTCAGACCGGCCGACCGCTCCCTAGTTCCAGAACCAACCGATCTGGCCCCCCGACAGGCCGACCTGTCCCCCCTGACCTAAGTCCAGCCGCGGTCCCCCCTGACCCAGACGGGCCCCCTGACCCAGACCATCGACCGTCCCCCAAGACCAGCGCCACTGGCCCTCCTTACCTAGATCAGGTTGATTGGACCGCCTGACCCTTATCACAGGGGCCCCGCATTTCTGACCCCCCGGCTGGCTCTCGGTGGGTGGCCCTGCCCCCTGGCCGACGGCCAACTTTTCTGTTCCCTCGTCGGGGTTGGCGCCCCCGACCCACCGGCCGGTGTCTGGGCCTCTGCCCTCTCTTGGCACGGGGGGGGCCCCGGGTCCCCCTGGTCCCCTGTTCATGGTCCCCCGGGACTCAGTCCCTGGCTTCCTCAGGTCCTGGCCTCAGTCCCAGGTCCCTCAGGAACCCCTCCCCCCGTGTCTTTCTTCTCCTAGTCGAGTCCTCCCTGGTCCTTGTGTCCGTCCCTTCTCTGTTTTTGTCCCCGTTACTGTGCCGTTTCTGTCCCTGTACCTTTTCGATCCCCTTCCCCGTGATTGTCCCCTGTGTCTTTCATCTGTCCCCGTGTCTTGTCTCATCCCTGTGTTTTGTCTCTGTTCCGGTCTTTGTCTCTGTCCCAGTCACCGTCCTGTCCCGGTCACCGTTTCCTGTCCTGTCTCCTCCCATCCCTGCGTCTGTCCCATCCAAATTGCTCCCACACCTGGTCCATCTGTAGCCACGTCCGTTCACCCCAAAACTGTCCTGAACCCGACCCGCCTGTCCTCCATTCTGTCCGTCCCGTCTATGACCACGTCTGTCCCACGTGGTTTCTTCCGGGTCTAGCCCGCCCCCAGTGAGATTCCTAGTAGGCCCCCCTGTGCTGTTACGTATCCCTCGTGGTGCCTCTCCGTATGCTTTCTCGTTCTCCCCGTGCTGCCCTCTCTGGGCTTTTCCGTGCGCCGCACCGTGGCTTTCTTTCGTCCCCGTGTGCCCTCTCTGTAGGCTTTTCTCGTATTCCTCGTACTCCTCGTGCACCCTCTCTGGCTTTTCCCCGTGCCGCCCTCCCGGGGCTTCTTCGTTCCTCTCTGGGCTTTCTCGTATTCCTCGTATCCTCGTGCTCCCTCTATCGGGGCTTTCCGTGGGCTACGTCTGGCAGCCCTCTCGGTGGAGAAGATGGTAACCCATTCTTGGGTCTCTAGTGCGCCCTCTTGTGTTTTGTTTTGTACGCCCGCTCTCGCGTCCTATGCGCCCTCTGTTGGCAGTCTTATGCATCCCCTCGAACCTCCTAACGCTCTTCTCTGGTCCCTCGTCGATTCGCTGTGTGGGAGATCACCACATTCTCATGTATCTCTCTCCCCTTCTCTGTTTTTGTTATGTATGGTCTCTCTTTCCCGTCCTCTGTTCATTGTTTTCCCTCGTTTTTGGTCTCTTAGTCCTGGGTCCCTCCTCCGTGGTCCTGGTCTTCTTTCGTTCCATCCTCCTTCTGGTTGTCCTAGTCTCATTGTATTTTTTTTGTTTTTGTTTTTTTTTGTTGTTAGTTGTTTTGTTGTTTTTTTTATTTTTTTTTTTCTCCCTGCTTCGGTTTCTTTCGGTCCCTTCCGGCCTCTTTGCCTGGCTGTCTCGCTCTCTTTTGTCTGTCTGGCTTTTTGCGTCTCGTCTTCGCCTTTTTTCTCTCTTCACCCTACGAGTCCATGCTCTCTGTGTGGTCCCCCTGTGTCCGGTCCCACCTCCCTTCCTGTGATCTCTTACGTGTTTCACCCTCGGCCCCGGATCTCCCTGCGCTTTCCCTCTCTCCATGTGTCTGTTCGGCCCCGCATTCCTCTGCTCGGTCTGTTGTCGCTCTCTCTCTTTCCTGTGTATGTCCTGCTCTGCAGGTTTCAGTCCATTTTCTGCCTGTTTGTGTGGGTTGACCTCTCCCCGTTTCCCTCTCGTTCTAGTTGTTTTTTGCCTTTCTAGCTAGGCTGGCCGCGTAACCTGTCCCTCTTGCTTCCCTGCTCCTTTTCTCTGTCTTCTCCTTCTATTCTCTCTTGTCTCGGCCTTCGCCCCCTTCCCGATACCTTGTCTCAATTGCCGCTGTTTCCCTCTTGCTTTCTGTACTGTCGTCTGCTCTTTGTACTGTATCTGTCTGTCTTGCTCTCTGTGCTTCTGCCCTCTTCGCTGTGTCTCACCGTCGTGCTGGTTGTTTTTGTCCTCTCTCCGTCGCTTTATCTCTTTGGTTCCCTGTGTCGGTCCTTGTTCTCTTGTCGCTTTCTCTCCCTTTGTTTGTTATGTGTACTCTCCCTTTCCTCTCTGATCTCCTTGTGTGTCTCGCTCTCTGTGTGTCTCTTTGGTGTGTCTCTGTGTTTGTTTCGCTTTGTGTTGTCTCTTTTGTCTCGCTCCTCTGTTTGTCCTCTCTGTGTCTCTGGCTTTGTCCCTCTCTGTCTATGTCTGTCCTCTCGCTCCTCTACCCCTCTCTCTCGCTCTGTGGTCTCTCTGTCTCTCTCTTGGGCGTCTAATCTCTCTCTGCTCTCCCCGTCTCTCTCTGGCTCTCTCTTTCTTAAACTGCCCCTAGCCCTTGTCAACGCTCCTCTCTCTGTTCCTCTCCTCCAGTCCTCGCCTGTTTGTTGTCCTCGCCCTGTCTGCCATGCTCTGTCTCTGTTGCTCCCTGTGTCGTCTGTCTGTCTTCTCCTCTCTGAACTCTCGCTCTGTTTTTTTGTCTCTGTCGTCTCTCTCTCTCTTTCTGTTGTTGTCTCTGTTTCTTCCCTATCGGTTTTGCTCTCCGTCCTGGTGTCTTTTTCCCCCTCTGTCTTTTTCGTTCCCGGTGTGTTTCTGTCTGTCTGTCCTGGTCTTGTCCTTTGTGTCTCGCTCGCTTTGTTCTGTTTGTCTGTCTCCCGCTCTCTGTCACTGTCTCTCTTTCTAGGTGTGTCTCTGTGTCTGTCATGCTCTCTTTGCCTTTCTCTCTCATTGCCCCGCTCGCTCTCTGCCTTGTGTCCCTACCCTTGGTCCCCCTTGGCTTTCTCTCTGGTCCCTTGCTCGCCACCTGTCCTCCAGTCTTGTTCTGAACTTCCTTGTGCCGGCCCTATTGTACCTTTTCTCTTTGTCTGGTCAGCTGTCCCATCCTTTCTCCCCTCCTGCGTCCCTGGCTCCGTCTTGTCCCTCCTCGCCCTCTCCTCATCTCCTTTCCCCTTTTCCTCTTTCTTGGTCCCTCCTTCCGCTCGCTCCCACCTTCTCAGTCCCTCTCTCACCCCTAGTCCTCAGTCCCTTTTTTCGCTCCCTCTTTTTTCCCTTCCTTGGTCCCGGCTCGGACTCCTTGGTCCATGTCCCCCTGGCCTTGTGGGCCCCAGTGCTCCGGTTTTGCCTCTTTCCCTGGTTTCCCGGCCCTCGGTCCCCTCTTTCGGTGGTCTTCCGCCCTTTCTGGGTTGTTTTTTTGTTCCTTTTGGGTTTTTGTTTGGTTTTGACATCTGTGATCTGTCTTTGGGGGGGGGGGGATTACTGTTGTGGTTGGGGGGTTTTGTTTGGGTTGGTTTCCCTTTCCTTTGCCTCCTTGTTTTTTCTCGGGTTTTTTTTCCCCGTGGTCCTGTGTCCCTGGCCCGGCCTTGTTGCCCCTTGGTCAGTTTTCTCTTTCTGCTTTAATTTTGTAGTCAGAGTTTCCTGTCCTGTCCTTGTCTTGTCTAGCTTCACTTTGTTTGTCGGATGTCCTGCCCCCGCCCTAATGTATCACCTGACGTCCCCACCTGTTTCCCATTACCTCGTACTTTGTGTTTTAACCTCTGTGTTCCCTTTGTCTAGTTGCTTGATCATTGTTTGTGCTGTATCTTGTTTACGTCGAGTTCCTCCTACCGTGGAGTCTCCCCAGCTCTGCTTTTTCTGTCCTGGCGGTCTCTGCCCTCCCGGTTATTCCCTCGTGAGTTCCTTGTGGGTCTTCCGGTTTCGTTGTTATCTCCATCCCCCGTTGTTTTTTGGGCCTGTTTTCGGTTTTTGGAACTTTTGGGATTTTTTTTGCATAAAAGTCGGAAAATCCCTCTTAGGAGTGCCATGAAGTAGATTAAATATGCTTTAAAAAGCCTGAAAAAACATCAACAAGCTTTTACTTTTAAGGCCTTAATTTTAAAAAACCATACATCAAAATGCTCTGTAATACCTGACCGACCCACCTGGCTGATAGGAGATGTCTCCCTCCAGACTGCCTGAAGCGGTATAACGTCAGTTCCTTTTTTAGACTAGCCTGAATAAGGAAAATACCCTTTAACAGCCTGAAAAAGATTTAAATCATACTAATTTATTGGACATTCTAGGCCTTTAATTTTGAAAATCCTACCTCAGAATGCTCTGACTTACCTGAGAGACACACTACATAGTCCAGGTCTCCCTGAAACGGGATGAAGCTGGTCATAAAAGTAGGATCCAATTTAGGTGCAGAAGGAGAGTTTAGACATTCTTTAAAGCCTGAAACATCAATACAGCTTTACTTGCAAGGCCTTAATTTTAAAACCCTATTTAGAATGCTCTAAATTACTGACAGATACAATAAAAATCGGTGAGGTCGTCCCTCAACTTGGATGAAGGTGGGCCATAACATTAGGAATCTTTTTAGACTAGCGCGTAAATCAGAGAAAAATACGCCCTTAACAGCCTTAAAAAAATTAATCATGACTCTTTATTAGACATTCTAGGCCTTTTAATTTAAAATCCTAAATCAGAATGCTACTGAAATTACCTGAGAGACACACTGCATAGTTGATGTCTCCCTGATATTTTGGGAATGAAGGCTGGCATAAAATAGGAATCCAATCGTAGAGGTGCCATGAAGGAGAGTTTTCCATAGGGCCTTTAAAAGCCTTAACAACATCAATACGACTTACCTTTCAAGGCTTAATTTTAAACCATACAATCAGAATGCTCTGAAATTACCTGACAGATACATGGATAGGTGCTGTCTCCCTCAGACTTTGGAATGAAGGCTGGCATAACAGTAGGAATCCATTTTTAGAGTGCCATGAAGGAAGTTAATATGCCTTAAAAGCCTGAAAAAACATCAATTACTTTTACTTTTTAAGGCCCTTATTTTTAAAACCCATACATCAGAATGATCTGGCAATTACCTGACAGATACAATGTATAGCTGATGTCTCCCTCAGACGTGGAATGACAGCTTGTATAACGTCAGGATTCCTTTTTAGACTATGGTTACGAGATAACAACGTCAGAGAAAAAAGGTGTCCATCATCGGTCGCGAAAGTAACAGCCTGGAAAAAAGCTTTCAATCAAAATACATGTATTAGACATTCTAGGCTTTAATTTTAAAATCCTACATCAGATCTCTGTAATTTGACTGAGCGACCACACGCATACTGAGTGTCTCCCTGAAGACTTGGAATGAAGTGGCCTAACAGTAGGATCCATCTTAGAGTGCCATGAAGGAGAGTTAAATAGGCCTTCAAAAGCCTAAAAAACAAGCAATACAGCTTTACTTTCAAGGCCTTACATTTTAAAACCATGCATCAGAATGCTTCTGTACTTACCTGACAGATCCAATTATAGTGAGGGTCTCCCTCATAGCGTGGAAATCAGCTGGCATACAGTAGGAAAACATTTTAGATTGCCATGAAGGGAGAGTTAAATGGCCTTAAAAGCCTGAAACCAAAACATCAATTTAGCTTTACTTTTAAGGCTGTATTTTCAAACCATACATCAGAATGACTGCAATTACCTGACAGAATACAATGGATAGGTGGAGGTCTCCCCTCCATACGTGTAATGAAGCTGGCATAACAGTAGGAATCCACTTTAAGTGCCATGATCTAGAGTTAAATATGCCTTTAAAAGCCTGAAAAAACAGTCAAGGTTTAGCTTTACTTTTAGGCCCTTAAGTTTAAAACCATACATCAAAATCACTGTATTACCTGACCGACACACTGGATATGTCTGTCTCCCTCATACTTGGAAATGAAACAAAAAGGTCTGTTGGTGAAACTGGGGTGTTGAGGGGGGGGTGGGGGCGGGGTCAGGATTACCTTTTTAGACTAGCCTGAATCAGAACAAAATCACACACTGTATCCTAATAATAACAAGCCTGAAAAAGATTTCAACATACTATAGTGAGTGGGAGCACATTCTAGGCTTAATTTTAAAATCCTACATCGAATGCTCTGAAATATTACCTGAGCGAGATACAATGGATGTGATTGTCCCCTCCGACTTGAATGAGCTGGCATAACAGAGGAAATCCATTTTAGAGGCATTGCTTAGAGTTTAAGATATTCCTTTTAAACCTGAAAAAAACAGCAATATCGGCTGTTACTTTTAAGGCCTTAATTTAAAATCCTACCTCAGAATGTCTGCAATTCCTGAGAACACCCTGCGGCATAGTTGATGTCTCCCTGAGCCTTGAAATGAATCTTCATAACAGAGGGAATCCATTTTAGAGTTCCATGAACGAGAGTTTAAATATGCCTTTAAAGCCTGTAAACAACTCAATACGACTGAGGTGCTGGGATTGAACCACCACCTCCCACTGGCAGGCAACCGCTCTACCACTGATCCACAGCCGCTTCCTGAGGTCATCAGAAGCACTCGGAATGTTTCAGACAAGCATTGTTTACATTCGTAAATCAATCTAAGCCATCTGCTCACGTTCAAGCTATAAACGAGCATCGTCGGTATGTAAATGTTCTTTAACATGCATCTTTCATATAGAAGAATATTTTATGTAGATGAGACTATGTATCAAAAATTTTTTTATATGTTTCTAATGCTCACTTTGCCGACTGTAGTAACAAAGCTAAGCAATGTTGACTAAAATGCCTTTAAATAGTCATTCCATTTCATGCTGTAAGATGTAGTACATTATTATATCTTTGTTTTCAGTTTTACCCCTACCTTGACCATCAAAGAGTAAACGATTCACCTCGTCCATGTGTGGTGATTATAAGAAGAGTTAAGCTGCCTTCACTTGCACAAAGGTGTGAATGCGGACAGAACAGTAAAACGACGGCTCATAAGCTAGCTGCATCTACAGCAGACACTGACCCTCAAACGCTGTATCGCTGGATAAAAGGTAGCCAGCACCACGATGTTCCAAGAAGATACACAGTCAACGTCTGCCATGGCTCAATCTCAACCCCACACATCCAGCGGCCACAGATCTAGGTGGCGCCGCACCATCACGCGCAGTAGCCGAAGGTACCAAGCAAAAGCTACTACAGAAAAGAATGCAAATCAATTCAGAAGGCAATTGGAGGATCTATGGGATAATTATGCTGAAAACACAGCAGCGTGCTGCCTTAGCTAAGCAGAGGCTTTAGAGGTCGCTGCTTTGGACATGAGAAGGCTAGGCATCCAAGCTCAATGTTGGATTAGAGCCAACCTCCCAAAATGCAAAGGATCTGGAAATATGTTCAAAAGCATAGTCAGTTTGCAGCGTCTAAACGCCAGGGGCACAAACAACAAAGTTCCCTACTACTCACCCAACCTCAGCAAACGTCCTGCCAGCCCTACAGCACACATTTAACCTCTGTCAGTACCCTAGTTTGCCACAAGAACGAGACACGATTGACACCATTCTCCAGAAGAGATGGAGTTCTGCCCACAAGTAAACAGAAACACGAACACGACGGTCTCAAGTATATAACAGCGATCACCGCCATAGCCACACCCAACCACCAACAAGGTCACATCATGTGAGTCACACAGTGGCTTGTGATGACCGTGACTACCCACCTGTACCTGCCATAGTGACCAACGCGACAATGTTGCTAAGAGGTTCATCTAATGAAAATCAAAATGTGACAGACTTTGTAAGCTTCCTTGCCAGACGAGAAATTGTTTCAACAACTGTTGAGTTGATGATAAGCGGGAAATTACAGGCGCGGGAAGCGTCTTTCCTGAACACTGTCAGAGGCCTTAATCTGACCGCAAAAGAAGAAATAGACTTGTAGTAAGTGCATGACCGAATCCAGCAGAACTGCAAACGCTTGAGAGCTGTTACATGTTATGACCCAGGACAGGGGCTGCTATTGTTGGGAGAGAACTAGAAGAGTGCTATCTGGCACGCCTAAGTCATCGAGGACGCCTTTGGAAAGACGGATAACTTCTCCAAGGATTTCAAATAAGGACAATCGAAACTCAGGAGCTAGCAGACTTGCTGACGGAGCTACAGCTGTAAAATCAAAGTGAACTTCCAGAGCCTTACATATTTGACACAGCACGGGCATAAGCAGCAATCGTACAGAAGCTACCGTTTGCTTGCAAGAAAGATGGATGACACAAGGATCCAGCTACAAAGACAACTACAGAGTTGCTTTTCTCCTTCTCCTTCTGTTGTGAACTTTGTCTCCCAGCAAGCAGGACACGCAACGACCCAATTTTCATGTTTCGCCCCTTGTACTGGAGATCAGACCAAGACAGACAACACACTCCTAAAATATAAGCTACCGTACACCTGTATCAGTCCACAAGACTGACATGTTCACAGACACAGTCACATGCGCTGACCTTCACACACAAAAAGAAGACCCAGCAGGACTGCCCTATTCATAAGAGCCCACCCCCTCTTTCACGTGCCGTGCATTCAGAGAGAAAACCCCTTGAGGAGAGGAAAGCCTTTCTGAAACAAAGTGGCATTGTTTCCAATGTTGTGCGTCAACATCTCATCTCGCAAGAACTGTGTAAAGAATGTTAGATGCACGAGTGCAACGATGACGCACAATTCGTTCTAACACCCGGGGCCCCTCCATGGTCCGACCCTAAAACCTAACACGAGCATGGGGGGATGAGGTGTAAGTCAAAGCGTTGCAGTACGTCAAAGTGTACAGAAGTTTGCGGGGAGACAGACTGGAAGATCTGTTTCTAAGATTTGTGTGGTCAGTCTCCCTACAGCCAACAGATAAGCAGGTCGAGCTGTACGCCTATGGGATTGAACAGAGTAACCGGTCCCTAGTTGAGATCAGAATTCTTTGAGCTCTTCAATGTTAAAGGTGACCATTCTCCATATTCCCTCAGACGGTGCAGGAGTATGGAGAAGTCGGGGAGAAGAGCCGCACGTTCCAATACAATCTTTAGATGAAAAGTCTCCTCTCTCTTCCTACCCTGATAGAGTGCAACCAAATTCCCAACAACCGATCTGAAATTCCCACTGCAGGTAGCTGTTCACACACACATCTAAAATGTATGCAAACAGATCCCAACTTTACGTCACCAGGCACCTATAATGTTGACTACTTGGCAGAGACCTCCATCAGAGTCCATAAGGTGCGCAAACAGATTACGGCCCACATGACTCCCCATATGCACAAAAGCTTGACTTGGCTGGGTTATGTAGTGGCAGTGTCTGCCTTGGCAACGTCCAAACAGACACAGTAACACCTTCTACACTAACACACTGAAAATGGACAGCATCCCTCTTTAAGCCCTGTCCCAACCGCTACTTTGTAAAGAAACACAAGACAACACTGTGGTCTCTCATCTGAAGGACAACAAAGACCACATAGGACACTGGTTTCAGAAATCCAAGATACGACAAAATTGCACTTCATTTGAAGACATGGCTTTTCGACATCATGGAAAAGGGGTTGTACAAGTAAAGATAACAGTTGGACGGCTCCCTACCCTTTAAGACACAGAGACGTGTCTACCCTAACACAAAGCTCAAGCCCTTAACCGTTCAGATCACTGCAGCACTCTTTCAACAGAATCAGAGCTGAAAGAACACTTCTTCACATTTATGCAAAAGATATTCAGAATGACCATGCGAGAGCGCCCCAACTCAGACCTGAGGAGGATGCTGGTACACCTATTTCGGAGGTATCACCCTAAAAACCTGGACAGATCGAGCAGTCTCGACTCAAGTGCCAAGCACGACGGCGTCTCCCTAACAATGTCCTCCTGTGGTCCAACCTCAATAATAACCTTTTAGGTGGCTCCTTCTGTTTCCGCAGGACTCTGTTGCTGCACAGCAGACATCCAGCAGATGTTCCACTGTTTTCCTCGTCAAACCGACCACCGAAACTTCTTACGTGTTCTGTGGTATCAAGACAATGACTTTAACAGACATCAAGAATATAGAATGCTTGTGCATTTTTGGTAACAGTCCTTCACCGCTGTAGCCATCTTTGGACTGAGAAGACTGCACAAAAGAGAAGAGATCTTTGGGAGGAGATGCTAATGAGATTGTGGAGAGGAACTTCTATGTAGACACGCACTAAAATCTCTACCTGTCCGCCCAGCTGCACCTCGGACCCACTTCAGCTGCAACAATGCAGAAGTCATGGCGGCCTTTCCCTCGGCCGACCATGCAAGCGCCCTAAAGGATCTAGGTCTGGAGCCGACGATCTCCCTATGCAACAAGTTTGGGTGTCACTGGGACCTAAAAAAATGACACAGTCACATTTCAGTGTCTGACGAACACAAACCTTTTACGACGACGTGGAGTCCTGTCACCATTAACAGCCTTTATGACCCTTAGGATTGTCGCCCATCTGTTGCAGGGGAAACCATACTCGGAATACGTTGACTGTCAGACTGGACGAACCGCATGCCTGCGAGCTATGGGACAGCATGAGGGAATCACTCCAAGAACTCAGAACCTACAGATACCTAGTCTTATACAAAGGTCTCCCCTCCGCACGCCCAACGCGAGAACTGTTGCATTTTCTCAGACGCATCGGTCATTCAGTAGCAGCTGTGGCTTATTAAAGCTCTTTGATGAAGATGGAAACTGCCACATAAGCTTGTTCTAGGCAAAACAAATTAGCCCCCCACCAGAGTTCACCATCCCGCGGTTAGAACTATGTGCTGCCGTGTTAGCATGGACATTCAGAGTTCATTACTGCTGAACTGGACATTCAGATAGATGACATAGCTCACTTCACGGATAAGTAGGTGTGTTGGCTACATCCACAATGACAAGCGTAGATTTTTATGTTTCGTGACCACAACAGAGTGCAGCGGATCAAGGTTCTCCACCCCCACCAGTGGCACTTGTATCAACGGACACAACCCTGCTGATCAGCAACAAGATCATCTCAGCAGCACGCCCTCAAAGACACCAGTGTGCTTACAGGTCCAGCTTTCTTGTCACAGCCCGGCAACACACAACAAGCAGGTCACCTTCGACCTAGTTAATCCGGAACAGGACTTAAGTTTCCGCCCCTTGTGTCTACCCTGAGTACAACTGCCAGCGAGAGCACACTTGGGTCACAACGTTTTCCGCTTCTCAAGTTGGAAGTTACTCACCCGTGCCTTTCATGTCTCACCATATGTCCGCCTCTACAGGAAGCATGCAGAGGGTCTCATGATGGTTGCAACGGTATGGCACCACTGCCCCCAAGGTCACACAGTGGAAATCTCACCAAGGCCCAAAACACATAATACGTACTGTCCAAGAGAAGCTTACGCAAAAGAGCTGCAGTGTATCAGGGATCAAAGATCTCTTCCAAAGGACGTCCCATCAGCCCTGAGCCCTTTCATTGACAAGAACGCCTCTTAGAGTTTGGTGACCATCACAGGGCAGTATATTAGGAAGCGAGGAGAAGCAACCTATAATAGTTCCTGGTCGTCACCACATTGCCACTCTTCTTGTGCGCCATTTTCACGAACTAACCCAACATCAGGGACGTCTCTTTACAGAAGGCGCTATTCGTTCTGCCGGCTTGTGGATTGTCGGCGCAAAAAGGTGTGTGAACAGTCTTATGTTCAGATGCATCACCTGTCGTAGACTCCGGCGCGCCTGCGAAACTCAGAAAATGGCTTACTTACCTGACTGCCGCCTCAACACCGATCCCCCGTTTTCATACGTTGGACTTGATGT
>NC_045738.1:20661962-20674656 GCF_008692095.1 Etheostoma spectabile | reverse complement strand
TTATTATTGATGTAGTAATATTGAAAATGCATGTCTATTTTTACTGGGGCAGTGTTATATATTCATGTTCATCATTTCATAAACACCAACAATTGTCTATTAACTGCTGCTGTTCTTTTCTACGCTATTACATCCCATCACTATCTGAAGCTACCTGTCCCAGTTCAAGCCGGTACAGCGGCAGCCACCGGCTTACTGCTTATCCAGTCAGAAACAAGTGGAGTCCATTGTTATTCAACCTGACTGGTGCTGCCTTGCCGTTGAATCCACCACCTACGAGCCCTCGCCGCCGGCTGGCTGGCTTCTGTGGATGCTCTTCCCTGTATATGTGATCTGGGGTGACAGGGACGCGTAACCAACACTAAAGACAAAACTGCAAACTGGGAGATGACAATACGCTCCTGCCAACAACAGTCCTGTATGCTCTGATGGTGGCAACAGATGTCGTCACTGGCAATGAGTGCCTGTTTGTGCCTGGAGCTGAATGATTTTGTTTTCACCAAAGCAAACCAGTTTTGTTCTTCACCTGATCTGGATGTTGCCTTATCACTAGTCAATGTACAGATCGCATTGTGGTTGCCATGGCCCTGTCTACAGTACCAGTTGGTTGGTACACAGGAAGGCAGTGTCTCTTTTTGGAAAAGCCAAACCTGTTGGTTGTTTTAGCCATGTTCCATAGCCAAATTTGAAAAACGACAGGGCTTCTTAATGATAACGACGACCGAATTTAGAGTTATTTTTATTTTTAAAATCACAACCTTTTTATTTAAGGTCTGGCTACTTTCAGAAAGTTCTTATCTGCTTACTGGTGTGTTTTCTATGGATGGCTGGCTCCCCATCATCCAGAGCCCATCCCAGTGCCCCTTGTCAGCGCCAGTGGTTTTGAGTTTCCTAGCAGCCTCCAAGACTCTTGACCCCTGATCATTGATCGCAAGGCAAACCCCTTGACGAATGATTATTAAAGGCTACGAGTGACTCTGGTGGGGTTTTTTGTATGGCAGCTTGCTAGGGCCTGCTTAGTATGGTTATCATGGCAAAATAGTGTTAATCCCTGTTCCGTCACAGAAAATTGACAGATCCCCTTTTGGCTCTTTCGTCCAATGGCACAATTGCTTGGGGCCATTGGATTCACATCTATAAATGATTTTGGAAATGGATGGTGTTGGTAAATGTTCATTAGAAGAGATTGTGGTTAACAATTGTGACACCCTTTTGGAATAAAAAATACTATATTAAGCATAATTTTCCTTTTAGTTTTATATGAAGGCAATACTTGTCGCGGGCTGCTCTCACCATGCACTGAAAACTATTCTGGGTTTTTGATTGCCTAACGTTAGCTCAAAAACAACCTGTTGGGGTGATTTCTAGCTTGTAAGCAGCAGTGAACAACTCGTTAGTAGTTTCAGTTTCACTGTTTGACATTACAGAATAAAACTAACCCGCCCATGTTAATTTACAAGTTTGCACATGATTTAAGTAGTATATGTTTAATATATTGTATGTTACACATTTTTAATAAAGTGTGTGATAAATGCTTGGTTGTCATTTTTTCAATCACCATATTGCTGGCATAGGGGTGGGTGGGGGGATATTTATAAAAGAATCGGTTTGAAGGTAGCCTTCGGTTACCTGTCTAGCTTCTGTGTACCAGGAAAACGGTACAAACTACCAAAGCCCAGACGACCAAATAAACATTTAGACCAACATTGCAAATAAAATAATAAAAAGGATTAAATTACAGTTTAAATGGCATCCATGATACCATGCAGTGTCTAGTGGCAATATTCAGATGACATGGGAATGACATTGCCCCTGTAACTGCTTTAATGAATCATCCAACATCAACTACAATTATCTAGTGGTCTGTCTCTGCTTTTATATGTCAACTTTTGAATGCTCATTCCTTGCACCTGACCGCTCAGATCCTGACAACCAAGTTTCCTGCTCCAGGCGAGAACAAAGGGAAATCATGCTTTTGAACTGGTGTCGCTCTCAACACTGGAACAATTCCCCGCCCTCAGTATATCACAATTACATCCCTTTTTGACATTTGAGTTGTACTCTGTTTTATCTTCATAGTAGTGTTTATTCTCTCTGGCATCGCCTGAAATTCTTGTATTTATTATGGTATGTTGTTTTTGTTAATAGTTTCTGTGCACCTGTTAGGATCTTGTACCTAGGTTGTTGAAAGGCCTATAAGAAATTGAAAATAAAGTTTAACAGCTCGTGCCCTTCTGTATTGGTTTTCAGTCGTGAAAAGCATGGTGAGATTTGGGTTTTTTTTTTTTAGCGTTGTCCCTGCTGTAGTCAAATTTGAAAGTGTCGCTGTCCTTGGGTTTGGGCACAGAGCTCCATGTGAGCGCCTGGCTTTTATGACTGTCCCTATAGCCACTCTCAACGTTGCTACTCCCTGTGTTGTGGAGTAATGTCCTCTATGTAGACAATCGCTCGCACAGTGGAACAGTTCCTAATTAACAAAGTTGAATCGAAAGTGTTATGTTTAATACAGATCATATCTTCTTCTATTCTGAAACCTATTTACATTGCAAGTGGTGTTTTCAACCATGTCCTAACTGTCTTCCTGTTGGTCACTTACACGATGAAATACTGAACCAATAGCGTGACTATACCCATCTCTCAAACACATTAACCTCAAGTGGTCCTCACCATGGCATTGGCACTTGACGTCCAAGGGGTTTTTGACTTAGGAAAACTTCATAATACCATGCAATTGCATTTTGTTCATTCAAAATGCCCCATTACCAGCATAGTGCCTTTCTTCTTGCCCACGTGAGACCAGACCTCACTAGTCCAATCTCATAGGCACTTATTTCCAGTTCCTCCATGCAAAACAACTTTGGTCTGAAAGCTTTTTCCGTACATACCCAAGATGTGGATGACATTCGCATCACATCAAGTAGTCTATCATCATCACATATCTTCAAAAGGCATACAAAAGTTCCTTCTTTCACAGTATACACTTGCAGGCATTAATTGCTCGTATTTTGTATTGGCCAAGCCTTGTGTGCATGGGTCCGTAGTTGGTCTAGTCCAGCTGACTTCTGTTTAAATGTCTTTGTTCCTTAGTAACTGTTTTTGTGTTTAGTTGTCGTAAATTTGTCTATCCTTATTGATGTCCTGTCACAATTTCCTGTCCCGCGGCTGTATCTAGTTTTTTTTTTTTTTTGTGTTTCTGCAGAACAGGAACCTGCTGGAAAAACCATTCTTGACTACGTCAGAGGCCCTTTTACAATTGTAATTAATGTACTTTTTGCACTTTCCCTGTATAATAAATATGAAATGAAATAATGAACTTTGTTAAGGCGGGGAGTTATTTCATAGACGGTGTTGTAATTTATAATTGCTTTGCTTATATTTTGTGATTATAATCTCATGAGGGTGTTGTTTCATTTAGGGTGAGAAATGTTGCATTTGAAAGAACACGCGGCTATATGTTAACAGTTGAAAAGAATCACACACAAGGAGTATCTATAATCCTTGTAATAAATTATGTGCGTACTTACCTTGTTTGTATCTACCAAAACCTAAAGTTGATTGTCTGAAATATGTTAATAAATGGACAGCCAAAAAAGAGGGTAGACAATTGGGTAATCTCACTACAAGGACTTGTCCTCTGTACTTTGCCTGCGGCACTCTTGTCTCCATAACTTCGGTAATAAATACACCCAATACTCCAACTACCTTAAGAATCTCTCCTTCCTAAAAAAGACCTTGTGGCAGATGGACCCAATTGCAGCATCCCCCAGATGAAGGAGGTTTTTATAATTGGGACAACACCAGAACAGTACTCTGACATTCCACACACGGCCCTAACAAGGTATGCAGACCTGTTTAATACAAATCTGCACTATTGAATATTCTATTGAATGTAGTGAGATCCCTATTTCTTGTTACAAATCTTGTTTTATGTTCGATAGGTTGGTAACGGTATTTCAGAATTAAAAATTGTATTTGGCGTATAAGTGGAAGAATTAGGTATCGCGCCGTTGTGGTGAAAATGGTATGTCCTATTAGGACCATGAAGGGTATTGTTTTTACTGTAAAATTAAGCATGAAGGTAGTGTTTGCATTAGAAGTTGAAACACAAAGGTATAGTACAATTCCTCCAGCGCGTGAAAAGGTCGTGTTCCTCTTATCTACCCGCAGAACCTGAAAAGTAGTGTTTTTCAATCAAGAATTGAGACCGATTGTAAAGTAAGGAGAAGGAAAAAAAAAAAAAAGAAGAAAAAAACTGAGATCATAGAGCAAACCTGTGATCACAAAATTAGGTCCAGGGCTCTATAATTCCTGTAGGAACAGATGGAATTGATAATGTCTGTACTGACAGACAACATGTCAGTAAAAGATAAGGATACAGTTAAAAGAAACAGCAGGTATCTGTGGCCAATTGTGTCCCTTTGGCACAAAGTGTTGTTCACTTAAGCCTGATGCAAGATGATTAAACAGACGGCTCGCAGCCGTTAGGAGCTGACTGGGACCAGACAGACAATAATATGTTAAGTGCACACCCTGATGCATTGTTAATAACTACTGTTTCGACATGTTTAACCCCACTAATTCCATCTTAACACCCACCGTGAGGTTGGACATGATTTCATTCCTTCAAGTGCCATGCAGCCATTGGACCAATATTATCATGCGTCAGCTTCTTAATTAAATAATTCTGGTATTAAACTGAAAGGATCCCATCATACGACTTTTACGTACGTCCCCACTGTCACCGGATGACGTCTACAGTTAACAGAAGTCATTTATTTTTCCATGGAAGGCGGCTTCTCTCCAGCCGCGGAGTGGCAAATTTGTCAGCGTCGCCTTTTGAGCATGTTTGAGCTCAATCAGAAAGTTGACTTGTTTCAACTTTAGTAATGTCTAGACCGCTTTCATCGCCAGAGGAGACCAGCTTAAGGCACAACCATTCGAAATTGACCGTCCTTCACAGCCTGGCTGATCCCGAGAAACTCACAATGTAGACTTTTTTCCTACCAAAACAATTTATTCGAAAAAGACAGCACATATCCCGTTGCTGGTTACCTATCGTTATGATTTTAACGTTGTACTTAGGGACCATTACTGTTTCCTGCAGTGCTACATTGTCTTACTGGTCCGTCAAATGAAGTCCTGCACGTCATCACTGGTTAGTCTGGCGGCTGCTCGCCTCTGCCTGAAAAGGAATCTACGTGCTCAACTGCTAACAAGCGGCCTACTTGGCTAATAGACCACCGCTGTCGACCATGACAATAGAAATTGTGGTCATTATAGGTCTTACTGAAGGGTTTCAAGAGTCACGTATTGGCCGTGCAGTGGCTGCGTGTCTTCTTCCGGTCCATACGGAACGCCGCCGCATCGAGCAGCGACAAACGCAAAAAAGCTTTCCGTATTTTTGCCAGCGTCCTTGGCTGGGCGGCCATGACTTCTTCTGTTGCAGCTCAAGTCGGGTAGGGGTGTGAACTGACGGTCAAGACCTGATTGGAGGATCTGGGAAGAAACTGCGTCCTATAATTTAATGTGGTGTTCATTTTGTATGTTAAGAGGTTTTGTTAGAATTCATAACCTAATATTGGCGTGCGTTGGATTCTACTGTGAAAAGGAGGCGAGGGTCGAATTGAGAATAACAAGGGTTTAATGCACACGCTGATGACAGATGATAGACAAGACCAATCAGACAAAACAAACACATAAATACTACTGCAGCTTGACACGACTGATCCCACCTCCCCCTGACTAGTCACGTGCAAAGCATGTGAGAACTTCTTAGATCACATTCCCATTTATTCGCTGCACCGGGGGTTGTTTCCTGTTTTCCCTGGTCACCTCAAATCCTTTCTCATTCGTCGTCCGTTGTTGTCATGACAGCATGTTATAGATCGTTTCTGACCAATATATCCTGTCCTGCACCTTGGGGGGTCGCTTTTTGGTTCGCGGAGCAATGTTATGGTTGTAGACATGTGAAACTCTGACATCACATCGTCCACCATCAACATGTATTGTTTTAAGGCCTAACTAAAACCCCAGGGTACAGAGACAGGTGGACCACCTTTTGTTTGCCTACGCAGTAAGCCCCTTTCCATATGTACTTGCCAGATTGTCTGTTCTTAATTGCTACTCTTTGTCTCCCCCTAGCAGTAAACTAGATATGCACTGTTTAGTCACGTTTGTTCTGTGTCATCTTTTTATGGATGTCATCAGGAGCACTCAGGAATGGCTCGTTCGAGATGAATAGCTGCCTCGCCTGTAAAGTGGCGAAGAGGCGCGGCAGCAGCTGGGTTGGGGACAAAAAGCATGCGCGTAAAGACGTACAGTTCAGCCATTCCACCGCCTCAGGGCGGACAGTGATGACAACAACCTGTTGGTGCTATTCCGATTAATAAAATATAATCAGACCCACAACTACCAGCTGCACACAGTCTCTCAGTGTTTTAATTATGACAGACGAGCTGGCAAAGTTGCTCTACATGCGACCTGTTCGGTATTTTACTTAACCACACCTGTATGATGATCCGTGATCTAAACTTATTTATTCTTCATGACTTCTAAAACTTAACTATCAGCCACACACAACATGTGTTCTGTGACAGAATAAGTTCTTTAAATCAGAACAATGGAGCAATTAAAAAATCCCTCCATTCAAAAAAAATAAAGGTTATCTAAAACTCTCATGTTGTACACCTATCAGGTGTTTAAATCAGCTGAGAAGCCGGCGTTTCCCACATCTCGCTGGGTCCGCCTGGTCAGCCTGGCTCTGCAGTCGGTGCAAAAGCACACTGCGGCCGCGTGCGTCTCAGAACGTGCGCCGCGCCTGCTCTCGTGAGATTTTCCGTTGCCCAGTTCGGGATCAAGTCGGATAACAAATCTACCGGCATGCACTGGCGCCATCGCCGGTGATCGATTCTGCGCAGCCTGGCTCATCTGCTGACGAGCCTCTGTCTTCAGACAGCATTGTTTACATTCGTAAATCAATCTAAGCATCTGCTCAACGTTCAAGCTATAACGAGCATCGTCGGTATGTCAATTCTTTAACATGTCATCTATCAATGATAGAAGAATATTTTTATTGTAGACGATACATATGTTTAAAATTATTTTATATTTTTCTGAGTGCTCACTTTTGCCGACTGTAGTATAACAAATAGTTTGCGCTAAAGCCTTTAAATAGTAGCATTTCATTTCATTGAATGAGTAACTCATTTATTATTCTTTGTTTTCGTTGTATAACCCTACCTTTGTACCATCAAAGAAGTAACGATTCACCTTCGTCCAGTGTGGTGATTTAGAAGAGTTAAGCTGCCTTCCAATTGCAACAGGTTGTAAGAGGACAGAACAGTACAACAGACGGCTCATAAGTCTAGGCTGATCTACAGCAGACACTGACCCTCAACGCTGTATCGCTTGAAGAAAGGTAGCGCACCCGGCGATGTTCCAAGAAGAGACACAGTCAATTGGCTCATGTCAACTTGGCTCACACCCACACACCAACACACAGATATGTGAGTCACATAGGCATGTTTGATGCCCGTCCTACCCACGCTAGTAGGCCAAACTAGTCTATATGACCAACGTCAACGATGTGCTAAGAGGTTCATCTAATGAAACAACAAAATGCTAGAAGTTTCGTGAGGAACTTCTAATGTAACGACGCATAATCTCTACCTTCCGCTCCAGCGCTCATCGACCTGCTCAAAAGGACACAGCAGATGCGGCATGCTGCCAACCTCAGCTGGCATAGATTGCTGTCAACACATCAGAAGTCTGGCAGCCTGCCCTCGCGGCCACATCAAGCGACCTAACGGATCCTAGGTCTGGAGTCCGACGACTCTCCCCATGCACAAGTATTGGGTTGTCAGCGGAACCTGAAAAATAGATGATTAACCATATGTTTCCAAAATTATTTTATATTTGCTGTGCTCACTTATGCCGACTGTAGTAAGAACACATAGTTTGAGCTAAAGCCTTATCAGTCACTTCATTTCCATGTGAAGATGTAGTAATCATTTATTTATCTTTGTTTCAGTTTTTAAACCCTACCCTTTGCCATCAAAGAAGTAAACGATTCACCTTCGTCCAGTTGGTGATAGAGAAGGAGTTAAGCTGCCTTCAACTTGCCAAGGGTTGTAACGAGGACAGACAGCGTAAAACGACGGCTCGATAAGCTAGCGATCTACGCAGACCTGGACCCTACAACCGGTAGCGCTGGAAAAAAGGTAAGCCATCACACGCGATGTTTCCAAGAAGGAACACTTCAATTGGCTCTGGTCAATTGCTCAGCACCCAACCACCAAACAAGCACTCATGTGAGTCACACTAGGGCTTTGTGACCGTCACTACCCTGTCTTATAGACCAACGCAACGATGTTGCTAGAGGTTCACATAATGAAACATCAAATGTGAAAGCTTTGTAAGTTCCTTGCCAGCCACGAGAAATTGTTTTCACAGGCCTGTTAGCATTTGATGATAATCCTGGAAATTACAGGGCGGGATGGAATGCGTCTTTCCTGAACACTGTCAGAGCTTAATCTGACCGCAAAAGAAGAAATAGACTTGTTAGTACGTGCTATGACCGAATCAGCAGAACTGCAAACAACGCTTGAGAGCGTACATGTTACTGCCCAGACAGGACTGCTAATTGTACGGGAGAGACCTAGAAGAGTGCTCTGGCACGCCTGAAGTCATGAGGCGCACTTTGTAAGAGACGATAACTTTCCAAAGGATTTCAAATAAGGACAATCAGAAACTCAGGAGCTAGCAGACTTGCTGACGGAGCTACAGCTGTAAAATCAGAAGGTGACTTCCAAGCCTTTACTATATCTTGACACAGCACGGGGCATAACAGCAATCGTACAGAAGCTACCGTTTGCTTTGCAAGAAAGATGGATGACACAAGGATCCAGCTACAAAGACAACTAGAGGTTGCTTTTCTCCTTCTCCTTCTTTGTGAACTTTGTCTCCCAGCAAGCAGGACACGCAACGACCCAGGTTTCATGTCGCCCCTTGTACTGGAGATCAACCAAGACAGACAACATGCTCCTAAAATATAGCTACCGTACACCTGTATCAGTCCACAAGACTGACATTTCACAGACACAGTCACACTGCCTGACCCTTCACACTACATAGAAGACTCCAGCAAGGACTGCCCTATTCAAAGAAGCCCCACCCTCTTCACAATGCCGTGCATTCAGAGAGAAACCCCTTGAGGGAGAGGAACAGCCTTTCTGAAACACAGTGGCTTTGTTTCCAATGTTGTGCGTCAACATCTTCATCTCGCAAGAACTGTGTAAAGAATGTTAGATGCACTGAGTGCACGATGACCGACACAATTCGGTTCTACACCCGGGCCCACTCCATGTCCAGACCCTAAAACCTATCACGAGCATGGGGGGGAGCGATGAGAGTGTCATCCAAGCGTTGCAGTCACGTCAAAGTGTACAGAAGTTTGCGCGGATACATGCTGGAAGATCTTGTTCTAATATTGTTTGGTCAGTCTTCCCTACAGGCCAACATGATCATCAGTCGAGCTGTCCGCCTATTGGATTGAACAGAGTAACCGGTCCCTAGTTAATCAGAATTCTTTGAGCTCTTCATGTTAAAGGTGACCATTCTCCCATATTCCCTCAGGCCATGTGCAGGAGTAGTGGAGAAGTCGGGGAGAAGAGGCACGGCTTCCAATACACTCTTTAAGATGAATAAGTCACTCTCTCTTCCTACCCTGATAGAGTGCAACCAATTCCCAACAACCGATCTGAAATTCCCACTGGAGGTAGCTGTTTCACACACACCATAAAATGTATCGAAAACAGATCCCAACTTTACTCCCCAGGCACCTAGAATTTACTACTTGGCAGAGACCCTCATCAAGTCCATAAATGCGCAAACAGATTACGGCCCACATGACTCCCCATATGCACAAAAGCTTGACTGGGCTGGGTTATGTAGTCAGTGTCTGCCTTGGAAACGTCCCAAACAGACACAGTAAACACCTTCTACACTAACACACTGAAAATGGACGGCATCCCTCTTAAGCCCTGTCCCACCGCTACTTTGTGAAAGAAACACAAGACAACACTGTCTCTCACTGTAAGACAGCAAGACCACATGGATGGGCGCCTGTGTTTCAGAAATCCAGAGATGATGACAAAATTGCACTTCATTTGAAGACATGGCTTGGAAAAAAATTTTGACATCTGAAATGGGTTGTATATAAAGATAACAGTTGGACGTCTCCCTACCCTTTAAGACACAGAGACGTCGTCTACCCTAACAACAAAGCTCAAGCCCTCAACCGTTTCAGATCACTGCCACGCTCTTTCAACAGAATCAGACTGCAAGACACTTCTTCGCATTTATGCAAAAGATATTCCAGAATGACCATGCAGAAGTAGCGCCCCCACTCAGACCTGAGGAGAGTGCTGGTACATACCTATTTTCGAGGTATCACCCTAACAAACCTGCAGATCAGAGCAGTCTTTGACTCAAGTGCCAAGCACGACGGCGTCTCCCTAACAAGGTCCTCCTGCTGGTCCACCTCAATAATAACCTTCTAGGCATGGCTCCTTTGTTTCCGCCAGGACTCTGTTGCTGTCAGCAGACATCCAGCAGATGTTCCACTGTTTTCCTCGTCAAACCCGACCACCGAAACTTCTTACGTTTCTGTGGTATCAGACAATGCCTTAACAGAGACATCAAGTATATATGAATGCGTGTGCACGTTTTTGGTAACAGTCCTTCACCGCTGTAGCCATCTTTGGACTGAGAAGACTGCACAAGAAGGATACAGATCTTTTGGGAGATGCTATAAGATTCGTGGAGAGAACTTCTATGTAGACGACGCACTAAAATCTCTACCTTCCGCTCCACTGCCACTACCGCTCAAAGGACACCATATGCTGCATGCTCCACCTCCGGCTGCATAGATGCGTCAACAAGCAGAAGTCATGGCAGCCTTTCCCTCGCCGACCATGCAAGCGCCCTAAAGGATCTAGTCTGGGAGCCGCGATCTCCCCATTGCAACAAACGTTTGGGTGTCATCTGGACCTGAAAAATGACCACATTCACATTTCAAGTGTCTGACGAACACAAACCTTTTACCGCAACGCGGAGTCCTGTCACCCATTAACAGCCGTATGACCCCTTAGGGAATTAACTCGACTGTTCACTACTGTTGACGAACCGATGCCTGCCGAGAAGACCAGTCTGGACAGCATGAGGGAATCACTCCAAGAACTCGAAACCTACAGATACCTAGTCTTATACAAGGTCTCCCACCACAGCCCAACGCAAGAACTCTGCATTTTCCTCCGACGCATCGGTCAATTCAGTGCACTGTGGCTTATTTAAAGCTCTTTGATGAAGATAAACTGCCACATAAGCTTGTTCTAGCAAAACGAAATTGCCCCCCGACCGAGTTCACCATCCGCGGTTAGAACATGTTGCCGCTGTGTTAGCAGTGGACATTGCAGAGTTCATTACTGCTGAACTGACTTCAGATAGATGACATAAGCTACTTCAAGGATAGTAGGTAGTGTTGGTCTACATCCACAATGCAAGCGTAATATTTTATTTGTTTCGTGAACCACCAGAGTGCGAGGATCAAGGTTCTCCATCCCTACACAGTGGCACTTTGTATCAACGACGCACAACCTGCTGATCACGCAACAAGATCATCTCAGCAGCACGCCCTCAAAGACACCATGTGGCTTACGGGTCCCGCTTCTTGTCACAGCCCAAGCAACACACACAAGCAGGTCCCTTCGACCTATTGACCGGAACGGACGTTAATTTTCGCGCCCCTTGTGTCTACCTTGAGTACAACTGCCAGCGAGAGCACACTTGGGTCCCAACAGTTTTTGCCGCTTCTCAAGTTGGAAGTTACTCACCCGTGCCATTTCATGTCTTACCCATATGTCCCCCTCTACAGGAAGCATGCAGAGGGTCCTCATGATGGTTGCAACTATGGCACCACTGCACCCAAGATCACACAGTGGAAATGCTCTCCAAGGCCCAAACACAATAATACGTACGTCCAAGAGAACTTACGCAAAAGAGCTGCAGTGTATCAGGGATCAAGATCTCTTCCAAAGGACAGTCCCATCAGAGCCCTGACCCTTTCATTGACAAGAACGCCTCATTAGAGTTGTGTGACCACCACGAGGCTAGTATAGGAAGCGAGGAGAGCAACCTATAATAGTTCCTGGTCGTATCACACATGCCACTCTTCTTGTGCCGCCATTTTTCACGAACTCCCAACATCAGGACGTCTCTTTACGAAGGCCTTGTCGTTTTCTGCCGCTTGTGGATTGGTCGGCGCAAAAGGTGTGTGAACAGTCTTATGTTCAATGCATCACCTGTCGTAGACTCCGGCGCGCCTGCGAACCTCGAAAATGGCTTACTTACCTGACTGCCGCCACAACACCCCTCCCCGTTTTCATACGTTGACTTGATGTCTTTGGACCATGGTCCATCTCCTTCACGACGCACCCGAGGGTCATGCAGACAGCAAAAGATGCGGTTTTGTCTCTGAGGTCAAGCTGCCGCGCCATCCACCTCGCTCATCGAGTCTATGGACACTTCTTCTTTTATCAGTGCTTTGAGAAGGTTCATCGCCATACGTGGACCGGTCAAAAAACTATATTCAGACAGAGGAACTAACTTTGTCGGAGCCTGTCATGAGCTACTGATC
>NC_045738.1:20661878-20661952 GCF_008692095.1 Etheostoma spectabile | reverse complement strand
TCAATGATAAAGTGAAGAGGTTCCTTACAGATCAAGGCTGTTACCTCTCATATGGGTGGAGCTTGGGAAAGGAT
>NC_045738.1:20661699-20661868 GCF_008692095.1 Etheostoma spectabile | reverse complement strand
ACACGCAAGATCTTGGATTCGATGTTCCTACACCACGTGTCTTCAAAAATCACCCATGAGGTCCTAGTCACCTTGATGGCTGAAGTAACTGCCATTGTAAATTCTAGACCACTTGTGCCAGTGTCTACAGACCCAGATGACCCATTTATACTTACTCCTGCAACTCTGT
>NC_045738.1:20660233-20661674 GCF_008692095.1 Etheostoma spectabile | reverse complement strand
AAGTGTTAGCAAGACTTGCAACCTTCTCCAACTGACGTTTGTGCAAGTCGTCTCCATCAAAGTCGACTGGAGGAGCACGAGAGGGAGGGACAGATGGAGGAAACAATACCTGTCCACTCTGCAGCCAAGAAGGAAGTGGCGGTCTGACAGACCAGATCTCACTAAAGGGAGTTTAGTGCTCATCAAGGATGATCAAGCCAAAAGAAACACATGGCCTATAGGGAGAATCTCAGAAGTGTTTCCCGGTAAGGACGGTAGAGTCCGCAAAGTGGAAGTGAAGGTGGCTCACCCAGACGGGGTTAAAGCGTTCCTGCGACCAGTTACAGAGTTGGTCCTCCTTTTAACAATCCGAAGACTAGACATGGTTGCTTTTCGGACATGTAAGGTATACTTTAATAATGTATCCCACCGGTATCCAGACGGGGAGTTCTGTTCTGTAATGCTACTCATTGTCTCCCCCTAGCAGTAGACTAGAGAATTGCACTGTTAGTCACGTTTGATCTGTGGCATCTTTTGATGATGTCATCAGGAAGGCAACAGGAATAGGCTCGTTCGAGATGAAATGCGCCTCGCCTGTAAAGTGGACGAGAGCAGGCAGGCAGCGCGGGTGGGACAAAAAGCTGCGGTAAGACGGACAGTTTCCAGCGATTCCAGCCGCCCTCGGCTGGACAGGAAGTGACAAAACACTGTGTGCATTCCGATTTAATAAAATATAATCAGACCACATACAGATGCACACAGTCTCAGTGTTTTAATATGACAGAGTAGCTGCAAATTGCTCTACATGCGACCTGTTGCTGATTTTAATTAACAACACTGTAGATGATCCGTGTCTGAACGGATTTATTCTCTATGACTTCTAAACTTAACTATCAGCCATCAACAACATGTGTTTGGACGAATAAGTCTTTAAATCGACAAAAGCAATTAAAATCCCTCCAATTCAAAAAATAAAAGGTTTCATAAAACGTCCTCATGTTGTAAACCTGATCAGGTGTTAAATCAGCTGAGAAGCCGGCGTTTCCCAGCATGCTCTGGGTCCGCCTGGTCCGCCTGGCTCTTGCAGTCGGTGAAAAGCAACTGGCGCCTGCGTCTCAGAATGCGGCGCCGCCTTGCTCTCGTGAGATTTCCGTTGCCCAGTCGGGTCATTAGTCGGACCAAATCTAACCTGGCATGCAACGGCGCCAATCGCCGTGATCGATTCTGCGCAGACCTGGCTCATCTCGAAGCCTACGTCTTCAGACAGCATTGTTACATTCGTAAATCAATCTAAGGCCATCTGCTCACAGTTCAAGCTATAAACGAGCATCGTCGGTATGTAATGTCTTTAACATGTATCTATCAAGCTAGAAGAATATTTTTATGTAAGATGAGACGTATGTTATCAAAATTGTTTTATATGTTTCTGTGTGCTCACTTATGCCGACTGTAGTAGAAACAC
>NC_045738.1:20660114-20660223 GCF_008692095.1 Etheostoma spectabile | reverse complement strand
GCTAAAGCCTTTAAATAGTCATTTCATTTCATTACATGTGAAGATGTAGTAGTCATTTATTATTATATCTTTGTTTTCAGTTTTACCCTACCTTTGACCATCATTAAAG
>NC_045738.1:20659949-20660104 GCF_008692095.1 Etheostoma spectabile | reverse complement strand
TTCACCTTCGTCCAGTGTGGTGATTAGAGGAGGAGTTAAGCTGCCTGTCAAATTGCACAAAGGGTTGTAACGAGGACAGAACACCAGACTTGACCTGAGCAACTCTTTACAGTCAGAAGTTGGGGGGAAAATGGGGACAGATGTATGCATAATTT
>NC_045738.1:20657860-20659939 GCF_008692095.1 Etheostoma spectabile | reverse complement strand
TTCCTTCAGACATTTTAACTTTTTAAAACTCAACACGTCCTATATTTAATGTTGTGTTCATTTTGTATGTTAAGAGGTTGTTTTATTTTATGCTTGTTTTTCTGGATCCCAATAAACACAACAGACAAACACTTCAGTTGTCCAGCTGTCTGCAGACTGACTGATCTGTGAATGATAATCTGACAGCTGTGATCCAATCCTGTGCACATTTTGTAGGTCAATTAAGATTTATGATTGTAATTATAATAAATGCTGTTCTAAAGGTACTATATAAATAAAGTTTTTTGTTATCAGCCCTTATTTGTTATTAGTGACAATATTTTTAGACACACTTGTGCATGCGCATGCACAGAGAAAGAATTTTTGTCTGAGAGTACACAACAGCTGGGAAAGAAGTATGACTTACAATGTCATGCCATTGTGAACTTCCTATGTATATGTGGCGTCAACAGAACTTGAACTGGATGCCAGGGGTAAAAGCACACGTCTTGCTGCCTTGTTAGTCTTTGTTCGCTTTCCCTGAAGAAAAACATTTATATGGTAAAAGTAGGAAAATGATTAATTATGTCCTGAAATTTGAGTTGTACTAGAAACTGCAATATTTAATTAGAAAAAAATTATAACAGCACCTGGAAGCCTCCCTAGGGAGGTGTTCCAGGCACGTCCAGCTGGGAGGAGGCCTCGGGGAAGAACCCAGACGAGGGTGGAGGAGATTATATCTACCAACCTGGCCCGTGGGAACGCTTCGGAATCCCCAAGTTGGAGGCTGGTTGATGTGGTCGGGAAAAGGGAAAAAGGGGTTTTTTTTTTTTTGGGGGTCCCCTGCTGGAGCTGCTGCTCCCGCGACCCGATACCGGATAAGTGGATGAAGATGGATGGATGGATATAACAGCAGTTTATTTTGGCAATAACTAAAATTGTAGTTAAGTTTTTAAAAAGTACCTTAATAATAAACACAAAAAACATGCAAAAAAGGTGATTCACAGGACTAAAAGATTCTGTCAAATATTCCTCTAATCAAGACATTTTAGTGAAGTGTCTGAGGGACACTACAGTTTTCTGTTGTAAACTTTGTAGCCCCCTGCTCAAGTAGAAGTATGCCTTACCCCACGAACATGTGGAGATTCATTCTCAGAACTGTAGAGGTGATCTTGTGTGTCCAGGGCCCTCTTCTGAGACAGGGAAATCTTCATGTTTTGTAACACTTGGTCCCTGGCTGCCTCTTTAATCCTGGTTTGCTTTGCCTGTCAAAAATGTTTGTGACGAAAAAATGTTGGCGTCCTACAGAAAGCTTTGTGTAATGAAGTTCACATTTTAGATGACTTCTTATTTAAAGTTCCCTTAATTATCTCACCACCCCTCCAATAGCATATTTGGTGTCTCTGTACATAAAAATGTATGTAGTGGTTGAATCTATCTGTAGACATACCTCTAGCAGCTAAAACAACAAAATACTGCTACATCGAGATGTTTTAGTATTATTAATCTAATGTCATATATAATCATAAATCAGTCAGAAGGACCAAATCAGTACATTTACTTTGATAGTTTAGCTACATTGCACATAATTATACACTTTAAAGTAAGTGGGATTTTATGCATGTGTGGAAATTGCAGCAAGATACAAGTGGCCTGTTTATTCGACAGGAAAAAGACATAAAAACAGATTAAGGCGCTGAGCCTAATGCATAACGTCCCACGTCATTGCGTATTCCAAACATTTAAAGGGGCCGTGTCCCCAGACAGTTATCATTACCTGCGGTGACTAAGAGCAGTAAATTACATGTCTTAAGCTTAAAACATCACAAAAAGCTCAGAAGAGGCCAAAACGCACATTTCCTGCATGGACACACTTGTGTTTAACAGCTACTGTTAAGAAACTAATGTAAACGTGTTAAAATGACAGAAACAAGGTTAAAAGAACACAAAAAGCTCAGAAAAGGCCAAAACGCACGTTTCCTGCATGGAGATGTGTGTTTAACAGCTACTGTTCACAAACTAATGTAAACCTGTTGAAATGACAGCAACAAGCTTATATAATCACAAAAAGCTCAGAAAAGGCTGAATTTCAAGTTTCCT
>NC_045738.1:20657636-20657850 GCF_008692095.1 Etheostoma spectabile | reverse complement strand
GTGTGTTTAACAGCTACTGTTAAGAAACTAATGGAAACCTGTTACAAAGAAGGCAACAAGCTTAAAACATCAAAAAAAGCTCAGAAGAGACCGAAACGCACGTTTCCTGCATGGAGATGTTTGTTTACCAGCTACTGTAAAGGAACTAATGTAAACCTGTTGAAATTACACTAACAAGCTTATATCATCACAAAAAGCTCAGAAAAGGCTGAAT
>NC_045738.1:20656095-20657626 GCF_008692095.1 Etheostoma spectabile | reverse complement strand
CTGCATAGAGATGTGTGTTTAACAGCTACTGTTCAGAAACTAACGGAAACCTTTTGAAATGACAGAAACAATGTTAAAACATCACAACAAGCTCAGAAAAGGCCGAAACGCATGTTTCCGTCATAGAAATGTGTGTTTAACAGCTACTGTTAAGAAACTAATGTAAACCTGTTGAAATGACACCAACAAGCTTAAAACATCACAAAAAGATCAGAAGAGACCGAAACGCACGTTTCCTTCATGGAGATGTTGGTTTAACAGCTACTGTTAAGGAACTAATGTATCCCTGTTGAAATGACAGCAACAAGCTTATATCATCACAAAAAGCTCAGAAAAGGCTGAATTTCAAGTTTCCTGCATAGAGATGTGTGTTTAACAGCTACTGTTCAGAAACTAATAGAAACCTGTTAAAATGACAGAAACAAGGTTAAAACATGACAAAAAGCTCAGAAGAAGCCGAAACGCACGTTTACTGCATAGATATCTGTGTTTAACAGCTACTGTTAAGGAACTAATGTATCCCTGTTGAAATGACAGCAACAAGCTTATATCATCACAAAAAGCTCAGAAAAGGCTGAATTTCAAGTTTCCTGCATAGAGATGTGTGTTTAACAGCTACTGTTCAGAAACTAATGGAAACCTGTTGAAATGACAGAAACAAGCTTAAAACATCAAAAAAAAGCTCAGAAGAGGCCGAAACGCACGTTTCCTGCATGGAGATGTTTGTTTAACAGCTACTGTTAAGAAACTATTGTAAAATTGTTAAAATGACAGAAACAAGGTCAAAACATCACAAAAGCTCATAAGAGGCCGAAACGCATGTTACCTTTATAGAGATAAGTGTTTAACAGCTACTGTTAAGAAACTAATGTAAACCTGTTGAAATGACAGCACCAAGCTAAAACATAACAAAAAGCTCAGAAGAGGCTGAAACGCCACTCATGCTCCTTCCCAAGGCCCAGTGAGTGGCTCTGTTTCTGGGTAACGGCCTCCAGGGTTACAGGCCTCCACTATGAGTCCCAGTTACATGCACTGAGGCTGGGTTAACACCTTCCAGCACCTTCATGCTCCCTCCCAAAGCCCAGTAAGTTGCTCTAAGTCTGGCTGATGACCTCCATGGCTACAAGCCTCCACTCTGAGCCTGGTTAGATACACTGAGACTGGGTTAACTAGCAGCCTCCTGCTCCCTCCCAAGTCCCAGTGAGTGGCTCTGTTGCTGGGCAACGGCCTCCAGGGATACAGGCCTCCACTCTAAGCACCAAAACAATAAACTGAGGCTGGGTTAACATAACTCAGCACCCTCACACTCCCTCCCAAGGCCCAGTAAGTGGCTCTAAATCTGGCTGATTACCTCCAGGCTGGGTTAACATCCTCCAGCACCCACATGCTCCCTCCCAAGGGCCAGTAAGTGGCTGTCAGTTTGGCCTTGACCTCCAGGGATACAGGCCTCCACTCGAAGTCCCAGTTTTATGCACTGAGGCTGGGTTAACATGACCCAGCACCCTCACACTCACTCCCAAGGCCCAGTAAG
>NC_045738.1:20655999-20656085 GCF_008692095.1 Etheostoma spectabile | reverse complement strand
GTCTGGCTGATGACCTCCAGGGCTACAGGCCTACACTTTAAGTCCCAGTTAACATGCTCCAGCACCCTCACACTTACTACCAAGGC
>NC_045738.1:20655437-20655989 GCF_008692095.1 Etheostoma spectabile | reverse complement strand
GCTGTGAGGCTGGCCTTTGACCTCCAGGGTTACAGGCCTCTACTCTAAGCCCCAAAATGATGCAATGAGGCTGGGTTAACAACCCTCACACTCCCTCCCAAGGGCCAGAAAGTGGCTCAAAGTCTGGCTGAGGACATCAAGAATGGGTTAACACCCTCCAGCACCCCCAAGCTCCCTCCCATGGCCCAGTAAGTGGCTTTCAGTCAGGCTGATGACCTCCATGGCTACAGGCCTCCATTATAAGTCTCAATTACATGCACTGAGGCTTGGTTAACATGCTCCAGCACCCTCACACTCACTCCCAAGGACCAGTAAGTGGCTCTAGGTCTGGCTGATGACCTCCAGGGCTACAGGGCTCCACTATAAGTCCCAGTTACATGCACCTTGGCTTGTTTAACATGCTCCAACACCCTCACAGTCACTCCCAAGGCTCAGTAGGTGTCTCTAAATCAGGCTGATTGCCTCCAGGGCTATAGGCCTCCACTCTTAGCCCCAAAAACTTGCACTGAGGCTGGGTTAACATTCTCCAGCACCCTCACACTTACTCCCAAG
>NC_045738.1:20655176-20655427 GCF_008692095.1 Etheostoma spectabile | reverse complement strand
TGGCTGTGAGAGTGGCCTTTGACCTCCAGGGATACAGGCCTCCACCCTAATTCCCAAAACGATGCACTGAGACTGGGTTAACATTACCCAGCACCCTCACACTCACTCCCGATGCCCAGTAAGTGGCTCTAAGTCTGGCTGATGACCTCCATGGCTACAAGTCTCCACTCTAATGGCGTTTTTCCACTGCTGGTAACAGCTAGCCTATTCTAGCTCGGCCCATTCTACATCCGTTTTCCATTGCAGATTGA
>NC_045738.1:20655066-20655166 GCF_008692095.1 Etheostoma spectabile | reverse complement strand
AGCCTCAGCGTGGCTGGTCACCATAGCAACGTGTGATGACGTAATTTTCAGCGCGACTAACAACAGCACGTCGGCTACCTGCCGCAGCCAGAAGAAATGT
>NC_045738.1:20654924-20655056 GCF_008692095.1 Etheostoma spectabile | reverse complement strand
AAGAAGCTGAAGGAAGCAACAAAAATCACCGCTAAAAAAATCGGAGTTTGGGAATTCCGACGGAGTTCAGACGTCGACATGACGGTTGTTTGCCAACACAAAAGGGTAAGTTAAGTTTCCTGGTAACGTTAG
>NC_045738.1:20653893-20654914 GCF_008692095.1 Etheostoma spectabile | reverse complement strand
CATGTGTTCAGCGTCGCAGTCAGTATTTACTATACGCTATATAAAGTACATGAACTTTTGCAACCATGATTACACACCCACATGTATGCTGTGTACCATTTGCAATGCAAAGCATTCACGCTTTGCAAAATCGCCGCCGCAGACCGTCTGGTGGGTGATGTCCAACCGGTGAGATCTCTGGTTCTGACCTACTGGGCTTCGTATAATCTGTATGAGAGTCACAGAGAGGCTTATGACAACGACTGGGATACATCTGGGACGGGCCGAGCCAGATGACGGGGACACTGTCACAGGTGGCAGAGGAAGAAGACCGGGAAGTTTTGGTAGGGTTTGATGCGGCTACTTGAAAAGCAAATAAAAACTTTTGTTATCTATATATATATATATTAATTATATAATATATATATATATATATAATATATTATATTGTCTTGTTTTTTTAAAGTAACAGTGTGCAATATTGGAAACGACATGAAGCCGCTATAGCTCTAACCGTTGAAAAGTGGAATAGTGCAGAGCTTGGATAATCTGTCGTTGTCCGGCTAGATTTGTTTTAATGTCCCGTTTGTTTCTGGCAACACACTCCGCACTCTTGTTTGCTAAAAACGCCTCATAATGACGATTCTCTCCAACCACCAGCAGCTGCAGTTTTTCACGTCACCTTTTGTATCGCCTCGACGCGCTTGGACCTCGATGAGGTAGTACTAAAAAAAGTACCTGGTAGCAGGTCCCAGGGACTTTTTTTTGTAATGGAAAACCAAAAAAGGCGTAGAGTCGAGGCGAGTCGAGTAGATACCATGCAGTGGAAAACCGCCATAAGTCCCAGTTACATGCACTGAGAGTGGGTTAACACACCCCGGCACCCTCAACCTCCCTCCCAAGGCCCCGTAAGTGGCTCTAAGTCTGGCTGATGACGTCCAAGCTGTGTTAACACCCTCCAGCATCCTCATGCTCACTCCTAAGGCCCAGAAAAAAGTTTCTGTCAGGCCGGGTAAACATGCTCCAGCATCCTCAAGCTCCC
>NC_045738.1:20653543-20653883 GCF_008692095.1 Etheostoma spectabile | reverse complement strand
CAGTAAGTGGCTGTGAGAACGGGTTAACATGCTCCAGCACCTTCATGCTCATTCCCAAGGCCCAGTAAGTGTCTCTAAGTCTGGCCGTTGACCTCCAGGGCTACAGGCCTCCACTATAAGTCCTAGTTAGATGCACTGAGGCTGCGTTAACATGCTCCAGCAACCTCAAACTCCCTCCCAAGGCCCAGAAAGTGGCTCTAAGTCGGGCTGATGACCTCAAGTATGGGTTAACACCCTCCAGCACCCCCAAGGTCCCTCCCAAGGCCCAGTAAGTAGCTCTCAGTCTGGCCTTTGACCTCCAGGGATACAGGAATCCACTATAAGTCCCAGTTACATGCAC
>NC_045738.1:20653158-20653533 GCF_008692095.1 Etheostoma spectabile | reverse complement strand
TGGTTAACATGCTCCAGCACCCTCACACTCAATTCCAAGTCCCAGTAATTGGCTCTAAGTCTGGCTGATGACCTCCAGGGCTAAAGGCCTCCACTATAAGTCCCAGTTACATGCACCAAGGCTTGTTTAACATGCTCCAGCACCTTCACACTCACTCCCAAGGCTCAGAAGGTGGCTCTAAGTCTGGCTGATGGCCTCCAGGGCTATAGGCCTCCACTCTACGCTGGGTTAACATGACCCATCACCCTCACACTACCACCCAATGCCCAGTAAGTGGCTGTAAGTCCTTCGGATGACCTCCAGGGCTAAAAGCCTTCACTATAAGCCCCAAAACGATGCACTGAGACTGGGTTAACATGCCCCAGCACCCTCACA
>NC_045738.1:20651770-20653148 GCF_008692095.1 Etheostoma spectabile | reverse complement strand
AGGCCCAGTAAGTGGCTTTAAGTCTGGCTGATGACCTCCAGGCTGGGTTAACACCATCCAGCACCATCATGCTCCCTCCCAAGGTCCAGTAAGTGGCTTTCAGTCTGGCTGATGACCTCCAGCGCCAGAGGCCTCCACTATGAGTCACAGTCACATGCACTGAGGCTGTGTTAACAGGCTCCAGCAGTCTCTTGCTCCCTCCCAAGGTCCAGTTAGTGGCTCTGTTGCTGGGCAACGGCCTCTAGGTCTAGAATTCTACACTATAAGTCCGAGTTACATCCACTAAGGGTTGGGTTAAAACCCTCTAGCACCCTCATGCTCCCTCCCAAGGCCAAGAAAGTGGCTCTAGGTCTGGCCTATGACCTCCAGGGCTAAGGGGCTACACTTTAAGTCCCAGATACATGCACTGAGGGTGGGTTAACATGCTCCAGCACCCTCACACTTACTCCCAAGGCCCAGTAAGTGGCTGTCAGTTTGGCCTTTGACCTCCAGGGATACGGACCTCCACTCTAAGTCCCAGTTATATGCACTGAGGCTGGTTTAAAACCCTCTAGCACCCTCATACTCCCTCCCAATGCCCAAAAAGTGGCTCTAGGTCTGGCTGATGACCTCCATGGCTCCAAGTCCCAGATACATGCACTGAGGCTGGGTTAACAAGCCCCATAACCCTCACACTCACTCCCAAGGCCCAGTAAGTCGCTGTGAGGCCGGGTTAACATGCTCCATTACCCTCATGCTCCCTCCCAAGGCCCAGTAAGTGTCTCTAAGTCTGGCTGATGACCTCCACGACTACAGGCCTCCACTCTAAGTACCAGTTTCATGCACTGAGGCTGGGTTAACATGACCCAGCACGATCACACTCCCTCCCAGGCACCGCTAAGTGGCTCGAAGTCTGATGCATGGAATCAAGGCTACAGGCCTTCACTCTAAGGCCCAAAAACGATGCACTGAGGAGGGGTTAGCATGGCCCAGCACCCTCACACACCAGTCAAGGCACAACGTGGTTGTCTGTGAAGATGGCCAGCTTTGACCTCGAGGGTTACAAGCCTACATTCATAGCACCAACAACGATGCATGTAGGATGGGTTATCGCATGGGGCAAGCACCCTCACACACCGTCCAAGGACCCGTGCGTTTCTGTGAAGATGGCTTTGACCTCGAGGGTTACAAGCCGCCTTCATAGCACCAAAACGATGAACGTGAGGTGAGTTAGCATGGCCCAGCACCCTCACACACCCGTCCAAGGACCCGTGCGTTTCTGTGAAGCTGGCCTTTGACCTCAAGGGTTACAAGCCTCCCTTCATAGCCCCAAAACGATGCACTGAGGCTGGGTTAACATTCCCCAGAACCCGCACACTCCCTCCCAAGGCCAAGTAAG
>NC_045738.1:20651666-20651760 GCF_008692095.1 Etheostoma spectabile | reverse complement strand
TCTGGCTGATGACCTCCAGGCTGGGTTGACACCCTACAGCACCCCCATGCTCCCTCCCAAGGCCCAGTAATTGCATGTCAGTCTGGCTGATGAC
>NC_045738.1:20644350-20651641 GCF_008692095.1 Etheostoma spectabile | reverse complement strand
TGCTGGGGCATTTAACCTCAGCCTCACTGCTGCACCTTTCGTAGAGTGAGGCCTGTAAGCCCTGGAGGTCTCAGCCGACTGACATGCAATACTGGCCTTGGTAGGGAAGCATGGGGGTGCGTAGGGTTGGTCACCTCAGCCTGGCGGTCTCAGCCATACTTAGCCACTTACTTGGCCTTGGGGGAGTGTTCGGGTTCTGGGGGAATGGTTACACCAGGCCTCAGTGCATCGTTTTGGGGCTATGAAGGGAGGCCTTGTAACCCCTTGAGGTCAAATGCCAGCTTCACAGAAACGCACTGGGTCCCTTGGACTTTGTTTGAGGGTGCTGGGCCATGCTAACTCACCTCACGTTCATCGTTTTGGTGCTATGAAGGCGGCTTGTAACCCTCGAGGTCAAAGCCATCTTCACAGAAACGCACGGGTCCTTGGACGGTGTGTGAGGGTGCTTGCCCCATGCGATAACCCATCCTACATGCATCGTTGTTGGTGCTATGAATGTAGGCTTGTAACCCTCGAGGTCAAAGCTGGCCATCTTCACAGACAACCACGTTGTGCCTTGACTGGTGTGTGAGGGTGCTGGGCCATGCTAACCCCTCCTCAGTGCATCGTTTTTGGGCCTTAGAGTGAAGGCCTGTAGCCTTGATTCCATGCATCAGACTTCGAGCCACTTAGCGGTGCCTGGGAGTGAGTGTGATCGTGCTGGGGCCGATGTTAACCCGCCTCAGTGCATGTAACTAGGTACTTAGAGTGTATAGGGGCCTGTAGTCGTGGAGGTCATCAGCCAGACTTCGAGAGCAACTTAGCTGGTCCTTGTGGGAGCCTAGGGTATGAGCATGTAACAGCCGTCCTCAAAGGGAGCGACATTACTTGTCCTTGTGAGTGATGTGAGGGGTATGGGGCCTTGTTAACCCCGCCTCAGTGCCTGTATTCTGGGCCTTGGACCATGGAGGTCACAGCCCGACCTAGAGCCGCCTTTTTGGGCCTTGTGAGCGAGTATGAGAGTGCTAGAGGGTTTTAAACCATCCTCAGTGCTATACACGGGGACTTCGAGTGGAAGGTCCGTATCCCTTGGTAAAGGCCAACTGACAGGCCCACTTACTGGGCCCTTGGAGTAAGTGTGATGGTGCTGGAGCATGTTAACCCCACACCTCAGGTGCATGTATCTGGGACTAAAGTGTACCCCTTAGCCCTGGAGGTCATAGGCCAGACCTAAGACCCCTTCTGGCCTTGGGAGTGCATGAGGGTGCTAGAGGGTTTTTAACCCAACCCTATTGGATTAACTCGACTTATCGTGTAGAATTCAAGCCTAGAGGCCGTTTCCCACAACAGATCCACTAACTTGAAAAACCTTGGAGGGAGCAAGATACTGCTGCGAGCTCTGTTAACACAGCCTCTTGCATTTCACCTGTGACTCCATAGTGGATGCCTCTGGCGCTGAGGTCATCAGCCAGACTGAAATCCACTTACTGGACCTTGGGAGGAGCATGATGTTGCTGGATGGTGTTTAACGCCTGGAGGTCATCATCAACTTAAAGGCACTGACTGGCCTTGGTAGGGATTGTGAGGGTGCTGGGGCATGTTTAACCCAGTCTCAGTTCATCGTTTTGGGGCTTATAGTGAGGCTTTAGGCCCTGAGGTCATGCCGAAGGACTTACAGCCCTTAGGGCATTGGTGGTAAGTGTGAGTGGTGATGGTCATGTTAACCCAGCGTAGAGTGGAGGCCTATAGCCCTGTATGGTCCCTAAGCCAACTTATAGCCCACCTTCTACCTGGGGTGAGTGTGAAGGTGCCGGAGCATGTTAAACAAGCCTTGGTGCATGTAACTTGGACTTATAGTGGATGCCCTTTAGAGGCCCTGGAGGGTCCAGCCCGACGTTTAGAGCCAATTACTGGGACTTGGAATTGAGTGTGGGGTGCTGGAGCATTTCACCACGCCTCTTGATGTAAACTCTGGGACTTATAGTGGATTCCTGTACCCTGATGTCCAGTCAGGGCCAGCTTGCTAGCTACTTACTGGGCCTTGGAGGACTTGGGGTGCGGAGGTGTTACCCATACTTGAGGTCATCAGCCCGACTTAGAGCCCTTTTCTGGGCCTTTGTGAGGGAGTTTTGAGGTTTTCTGGAGCATAGTTTTCACGGCAGCCTCGTGCACTCTAACTAGGACTTATAGTGGAGGCCTGTAGCCGCTGGAGGTCAAGCGCCAGACTTAAGACCACGTACTGGGGCTGGGAATGAGGCATGAAGGTGCATGGAGCATGTTTCCCCCCTTCTCACAGCCACTTACGGGGCATTGGAGGAGCTTGATGTTGCGGAGCTGTTTTACCCCGGCCTTACATAAACTTTTTTCATGGGCCTTAGGAGTGAGCCTGGGATGCTTTGGAGGGTGTTACCACATGCTTTTACGTCATCATCCAGACTTTAGAGCCACTTACGGGGCCTTGGGAGGGATTTGAGTTCCGTTGTGTGTTAACACCCCTCTCAGTGCATGTAACTGGGACTTATGGCGGTTTTTCCACTCATATGGTCTCTACGCGACTCTCCGCCTCGACTCGACGCCTTTTTGGTTTTTTCCCTTACAACAAGTCCCTGGGACTGCTCCAGGTAACTTTTTTAGTACTAGCCATCAGTCAAAAAAAAGATGGTTCCAAGCGAGTCGGGCAAGCAAGGCGATGCCAAAAGGTGCCGTTAAACCTGCAGACATGCTGGTTGGGTTGCGAGAATCTTCATTATGACTTGCGTTTTTAGCAAACGAAGAGGCGGAGTGTTATTCCGAACAAACTGGCATTTAACAACAAATCTAGCACGGACCCGACTTATCCCTCTCTGCACTATTCTCAACTTTTCAACTTGTTCGAGCTAATAGCGGCTTCATGTCGTTTCCAATATTGCCCACTGGTTACTTTAAAAAATCAAGACAATAGTAATATAAAATATATATATATAATATATATATATATATATATATATATACTAAAAAAGTTTTTATTTAGCCTTTTCAGTAGCGCACGCAACCGCCCAAATTTTCCCGGTGCCTTCTTCCTCTGCCCCCTGTGACAGTGTCCCCGCCCCTCTATGCTCGGCCGTCCCCAATGTATCCCAGCGTTGTCATAAGCCTCTCTGTGACTCTCATACTAGTTTATCCTAAGCCCAGTAGGTCAGCAAACAAGAGACTCACGGTTGGCTCACCCACCAGCACGGGTCTGCGCGGGCGATTTATGCAAAGCGTGAAATGCTTTGCATTGCAAAGGTACCCCGCTACAGTGGGTGTTTAATCCATGGTTGCAAAGGTGGGGGAGTTCATGTACTTTATAAGCGTAGAGTACATACTGACTGCGACGCGGGGGGGGGGGGGAGGGGGGGGGGGGGTGTAACACATAGCAAATGTTAGCTAAACGTTACATAAGACTTTTAACTTAACTTAACCCTTATTGTGTTTGGCAACCAACCGTCATGTCCGACTTCTGAACCGTCGGAATTCCCAAACCCTCCGATTTTTTGAGCTGTGAGTTTTTGTTGCTCCTTCATCCCTTCCTTTTGAAACAAAACATTTCTTTCTGGCTGCAGTCAGTAGCCGACGTGCTGGTTGTTAGTCGGCGCGTGAAAGATTTAACGCATCACAACTTTGCTATGGTGACCATACCCAACGCTGATGCTTTAACTCAATCTTGCAATGGAAAACGTGTAGAATGGGCCGAGCTAGATAGGCTCGCTGTCCCAGCAGTGGAAAAACGCCATTAGATTGGTAGCTTTTATCCATGGAGGTCATCATCCAATTAGAGCCACTTACTCTGGCATATCGTGCGTGGATGTGAAGGTGCTGGGTAATTTTAACCCGTCTCAGCGCATCGTTTTGGAATTGGGTGGAGGCCTGTATCCCTGGAGGTCAAGGCCACTCTCACACGCACTCACTGTTCCTTGGGAGTAAGTTTGAGGTGCTGGAGAATGTTAAACCCGCCTCATGCAAGTTTTTTTTGGGGCTAAGAGTGAGGCCTATCTCCCTGGAGCAATCACCTGATTTGAGACACCTACTGAGCCTTGTGAGTGCTTGTGCGGGTGTTGGAGCCTGTTTAAACAACCAAGGTGCATGTAACTGGGACTTATAGTGGAGCCCTGTAGCCCTGGAGGTCATCATCCATACCTAAGCCACTTACTGTCCTTGGATTGAGTGTGAGGGTGCTGGAGCTGTTAAAACCAAGCCCTCAGTGCATGTAATTGAACTTAATATGGAGAGCCTGTAGCCCATGAGGAGTTCGAGCACCGTGACTGAAAGCCACTTAACGGGTGTGGCATGTGAGGGTTCTTGGGGTGCTGGAGGGTGTTAAACCCCTCTTGTCCTCAGCACTTTTGAGCCACTTTCTTGCCTTGGGGAGTGTGAGGGTTTTTAACCAAGCCTCATTGCAATCTTTTGGGGCTTAGAGTAGAGGCCTGTAACCTGGAAGGTCAAAGTCCAGCCTCACCTGCCCTCCTGGGCCTTGGTATAGGGGTTGAGGGGTGCTGAGCATGTTACCGGGGACTTAAAAGGTAGCCATGTACCCTGGGGTCCCTCATCCAGACTTCAGAGCCGTACTGGGCCGTGGGAGTTGTGTGGGGTGCTGGGTCATGTAATGAAAACCCAGCCTCAGTGCATAAAACTGGTACCTTTGCTTCGAGGTTGAGCCTGTATCCCCCTGTAGGTCAGGCCAAACTGACGGCCACTTACTGGCCCTTGGGAGGGATCATGTGGGTGCTGGAGTGATGTTAACACCCAGCCTGAGGCGTAACCAGCCAATATTAGAGCCCTTCCTGGGGCCTACCATAGGGAGGAGTGTGAGGGTTCTGAGACTTATGTTAAACCCGCCTCAGTTTTATTTGTTTTTGGGCTTAGAGTTGGAGGCCTGTATCCCTGGAGTCCGTTGGTCCCCCAGCCACAGAGCACGCACTGTTACTGTTGGGGAAGCAAAAGGCTGCTAGTAACCCATCTCAGCTGTATTACCGGCTCCAGAGTGGAGGCTTGTAGCCCATGGGAGGTCATCAGCCAGACTTAGAGCAACTTACTGGGCCCTTTGGGGAGGAGCATGAAGGTGCTTGAAGGTGTTACCCCATCCCTCAGTGCAGTACCTGGGACTCATAGTGGATCCTGTCCCCTGTAAGGCCGTTCCCAGAAACAGAGCCACTCACTGGCCTTGAAGGAGCATAGTGGCTTTTCGCCTCTTCTGAGCTTTTTTTGTTATGTTTAGCTTGTGCTGTCATTTCAACAGGTTGACATTAGTTTCTTAACCAGTAGCGGTCTAAACCGTGATCTCTATAAAGGGTAAATGCGTTTCGGTCCTCTTATTAGCTTTGTGATGTTTGACCTTGTTTTCTGTCATTTTAACAAGTTTACATATTTTCTTACAGTACTGTTAAACAAACATCTCCATGCCAGGAAACGTGCTTTTGGCCTCTTCTGAGCTTTTTTTGATGTTTTAAGCTTTTCTCTGTCATTATTTCACTCAACCGGTTTCCATTAGTTTTCTGACGTAGCTGTTAAACACACATCTCTATGCAGGAAACTGAAATTCAGCCTTTTCTGAGCTTTTTTGTTATGATATCAGCTTTTTCTGTCATTCACACAGGGAACATTATTTCCTTAACCGTAGCTGTTAACACAGATATCTATGCAGTAAACGTGCGTTTCGGCTTCTGCTGTCTTCTGAGCTTTTTTGTCATGTTTTAAACACTTGTTCTGTCATTTTAACAGGTTCTATTAGTTTTTTCTGTAACATATCTGTTAACACCATCTCTATGCAGGAACACTGCAATTCAGCCTTTTGCTCTGACTTTTTGTGACTATATAAGCTTGTTGCTGTCCATTTCAACAGGGCTACTATATTCCTTACCAGTTAGCTGTTAACCCCATCTCCATGAAGGAAACGTGTCGTTTCGGTCTCTTCTCTGATCTATTTTGTGGATGTTATTAAGCTTGTTGGTGGTCATTTCAACGGTTTTACATTAGTTTCGTTAACAGTATCTGTTCAACACACATTTCTTCTATGACGATAACCATGCGTTTTCGGCCCTTTTCTGAGCGTGTTGTGATGTTTTAACATTGTTTTCTGCAGGTCATTTCAAACGTTTCCGTTAGTTTTCTGACCAGTTCTGTTAAACACACATCTCATCTGCCGGAACTTGACATTCAGGCCCTTTTCATGAGCTTTTTGTGATTATATAAGCTTGTTAGTGTCACTTTCAACAGGTTTACATTTAGTTTGTCCTTTACGTAGCTGGTAACAAACATCTCCATGCAGGCAACGTAGCGTTTGCGGTCTCTTCTGAGCTTTTTTTGAGTTTTAAAAACGCTTGTTGTTGGCCATTCTTTGTAACGGTTCCATATGTTGTTCTTAACGTACCTGTTAAAACCACATCGTATATGCAGTAAAACTGTTAAAATTTCGTCGAGTCCAGCCTATTCTGAGCTTTTTTGTGATTATTATAGCTTAGTTGCCTGTCCATTTCAACAAGGTTTTAACCTTAGGTGTTGTGAACAGGAGCTGTTTTACACACATCTCCATGATCCTGGCAGGAAACGTGCGTTTGTTGGCCTTTTCCCTGATCTTTTTGTGTTCTTTTAAAAAAAAAAAAACTAAAAAAAAACCATTAAAAAAAATCTTTTAAAAGAAACAAAAAAAAAAATAAAAAAAACCTTGTTTCTTCGCTCCTGTCATTTGTAAACACGAAAGAATTAACCACCAACCCAAAAAACAAAAAAGCACGTTTACATGTAGTGTTCTTTTCCTTACATAGCGTGTTTAAACACAAGTGGTGTCCAATGCTGCAGGGAAATGTGCGATTTTTGTGTGTTGGGTGTGTTTGGTGGTTTGGCCTTCTTCCCTAGCTTTTTGGTGTTCTTTTAAAAAAGAAAAACCCCCATGCTCCCTCCCAAGGCCCAGTAATTGCATGTCAGTCTGGCTGATGACCTCCACGGCTACAGGCCTCCACTCTTAGTCCCAGTTATATTCACTGAGGTTGGGTTAAAACCCTCTATTACCCTCATGCTCCCTCCCAAGGCCCAGAAAGTGGCTCTAGGTCTGGCCGAAGACCTCCAGGCCTACAGGCCTCCACTCTAAGTCCTAGATTCATGCACTGATTGTGGGTTAACATGCTCCAACACCCTCACACTCACTCCCAAGGCCCAGTGAGCTGCTGAGAGGCTGGCCTTTGTCCTCCAGGGCTACAGTCCTCCACTCTAAGCCACAAAACGATACACTGAGGCTGGGATACCATGCCCCAGAACCCTCACACTCCCTCCCAAGGACCCGTGCGTTTCTGTGAAG